>NW_022989876.1:90000-175000 GCF_902827175.1 Gymnodraco acuticeps | reverse complement strand
AAAGATACTCTGTGTTTCTGCAGCCACAGGTTGCATAATCTTATTTATTTCCACTGAGGCTGTTCAGGGAGAGAGAGCAGGCAGTGGGCACAGGTCTGAATGAGCAGCTTTGTCCGTGGTGTGTGTTTATGTGCACATTTGTGTTATTGTATGTGTGTGTGCATCATGAGAGCAGTAGGCACAGTGACAGAGGGAAGCTCTTGTTTCAGAGGCATTAAGTTAGCCAGGCTTTTATCCAATCACTGAAGATGGATGAGACTGTGCTGTGCTCACTAAACTCATATTCAAAAATCTGTCAATTTAAGGCGAGATACTACAGGGAAAACTCAGTGCACTGGTCTCCTAGCGATATAGTTGAAAGAAAACATCCACATTCAGGAATTTGTTTTATTAGCTTTGAATGTTTGTTTCTGCAGATGTTCTCATAAATGCACCTAAAGTTAGCATTACATAACTCTTGCACATTTAATCATAACATTTCAGATACTTCAATAGCACTCACACACACACCAAACTCTCCAGTTTCTTTCCTCTCTATATGTCGAAGCTTTTTACAGAGTTTGATGCTCACACATCATTCACACACTCATTTATACACAATTTATTACTAAAAACATGATTTCTTTGCATGTCTGTTGACAGTATTTATGGACAGGTATTAACATGAAACTTCCCCAGTTTAGAACTTACATTAAGAGAATTATTTTTTGTATTACTTGTTTTCTGAAATGCTTTATTTAGAAATGCAAGAGGCATTATCTAATGCTAACTTTTGGTGGATTTGGATACATCTGCAGACACAAACAGACAAAGTTTGTAAAATAAACTCCTGAATGTGGACTTTGGATGCTTTCTTTTCACTAGTCTGAATGAAGACATTATATTAAAGCATAATAGCCAGCACAGAAATCTCAGAATTGGGCAGTGCATTAACATGTTTTTGCCTGCAGTGTCTCATGAAAGTGCACTGAAACAAACAGGTGCCTGCTATTTCTGGTGGTGCATTCACTTCCTCTGCTGGTGTCAGGTTACAAAGAGCCAGAAACAGTAAATAAAACTGAATAAAAAAGTGATTTCTTACCATATTATACACGTTGAGGATGACAGGTTCATTGGCCATGGTTTAAACCTGAACTGGAAGAGTCCACCCCCCCCCCCCCCCCTCCCTCCTCCTCCACGTTTTCTGGTTGTCAGGACTTCCAGGGATGGAGGCTGATCATTCCCCCCGCAGGGTGGCTGGAACAAGCGAATAAAGCAAGGAAAATATCCCCAAAACTACATCCAATTCTGGTTAAAGGTGTATTCACGAAATAAAAGCCACCACAGCAGGTCAAAATATCATTAAAGACGCTTTAGAGGTGATTAAATTATCCACGATAAGGGCCTACAGGAGCGGGGATCACGGTCATCCCGGGCGGGAAAAGGCGACAGCTGGGGCGGGGAGATATCGACGATGGAGGCGGAGTGCGGGTCATTTTCTCCTGGAGGATGGTGGGAGAGAACCGGGTTAATTATAGCAGCATTCCCGGCAGATGAGGGTTCAGCATCCAGCCTCCTCTCCTCGGCATGACTCCTCCAACACGGATCCGTTACTAACCGTTATTCTAAATAGCCGTTATTATTAAATGAAGTTTAAGCCGAGATCCATCCGTGCTGTGCGGCTGTTCTCCAGCTCTGCCCCCCTCCCTCTCTCCTGGTGGGGATTACATCATATCTGCCTCCGAGGCAACATCCTCCGACAGCTGATGGAGACGGGATGCTACTGGTGGGGGTGAACAGGACGGACAGGACCACATTTGATCACTTAAACACAATTTCTGTCAACCAGACACAAAATGCCTGATGTAACCCCAGTAGTGTGGTTCTGAGGCACGAGAACCTACCGTTAAAACCGTTAGAATTCTAAAAGCACTTTGTTCTAACCGTTATAACGTGTATACAAGCAGTTTAGGTTTACAACATTAATTTACGTTATCCCTCCAATATATTATACTAATAAAAGCAGATTTACTAATATGGTAAAATATAATTATACTCAGAAAGGAGTTTTTGTCGCAACAACGTCGACTTTTATTTTGAAGGTAAACTGACATCTGGTATTATGCTACCGTTAGCTAACTTTATGCATTTAGCTGTCTCCAAATCTACCATTAGTCCAATAAAACTATTGTTCTAAATCCAATTTTCGTCATGTATTTAGTTAACATTTTGCCTTATTATTAGCATTATGAGAAAACATGCTTATCTCATAATTTATTTGGTACATTATGTGTGTATTAATTGAAAAAAAACACCAAATGAGCCTGGAACAGATGAATTCAACATGAATTTTATTACAGTAGGTTCCTTAAATGTTAATCACAATATTTTGCATAATTTATTCATTAGTGCTTCTGATCTGTGTTTTTTTCTGGTATAATGCACATATTCACAACCCCACTCGGCAGAGCGACATGACATCTATTTACAAAGAGGAGCAACGTACAGTCAGACACAAACACATGATGTTTGCACTGCAAACTACAAATGTGGACCATTCACTCATTCATCTTTTCTATGGAAGTTACTGCAGGAGCTCCATGATTGTGGCTAGTGCAAAAAAACATTTTTGACAGCAACTAATCTTTAAAAAAAAAAAAACTCTCCTTTACATTGAACTGGCTCAAACTGCACTTAGTGTCAAGTTGTCAATCCTTCACAAGAATGTTCCTCCATTACAAAAGCGCTTTATAATATATACTTAAGGAATTATTTGTTTCTCATATAAAGATTTGATGGTTCACCCTGAGTGACCGCGTGACACTGTATAATAATGAACTAAACGTGAAAATACCTGGTGATATGTTGCTTTATTAAAGGATACATCTGGTGATAATCTATATTTTTCTCACTGAATACCAAGAATAAAGTGATTTTACTAAGAAATAACGCCTGATATTATGCCTCTGTGCCATAGAGCATTTTCTGTTTTTTAGGACTCAACCCTGCACCATTATGGGTGTTGATTTTCATTTGTATCATGATAATTGGAATGGGTAGAAAGCACTGAAGTCCATTTCAATTCATCGCATTAGCTGCAGGCTTTTTTTTTAAACTCCTCCCATGATTCTGAGCAACAGTGCAAGATGAAAACCATACCTATTTTAACCCAAACAAACTGAAAGTAAAGCGTTTTCCACTTAGATGTTTGTTTTTCTGTTTGTAAATTGACCCTAAAGCTTGAGGATTTATATTTTTCTGCATAAACTTTTTCTGTGTACGGCGGCCGTGTGTTTCTGCCTGAGCTCAGCCCGGCAGCAGGAATGCTTTTCCTTCCTCTGCTCCTTACAATCACTATTTAGGGTACGTTCGTTTACATAGGGAAGGGTGTGAAGAAGCTACCATCCCTTTATAGAGAAAGTCCAACAGCTGCTAATCAACAAAAAAAACTTCTATGGTTTGTTCCCTCTTTCTTTTCTTTGGCCTCTAGCAATGTTTTTTTCATCTTTAAAAAATGATTTATTATACAGGCTGTGTTAAAAGGGCCTCCTTTGTTGCCGCATGTAAATGAAAGCACAGAGGGCTGCAGCTCCGGCTAAAACAACCAGGATCCCCAGAGCCGAGAGCGGAGCGTTGGGATCGGGCCCTGAGCCCAGCGGTCCGTTTGAGTGAGGAGGCTGCAGGAAACACAGATATAAAAACAAGAGGATTAAAACTGCACCACACCGAGGGATTTCTGCACAAATGCACCTGTTATTACCTGTTTAAAACATGTGGAAAATACATAAAACACCCACCAACTTAAAGGTGACATGTCATGCTTTTCCGGTTAGTACCCGTCCCCTTGTGTGTTATGAAGGTTTTTATGCATGTAAACGGTGTGCAGAGTCAAAACCCTCAAAGTACACCCTGTAGCGAGTAAAACTCTAACACAGAAAATACCTCCCCAAAACGCCTCGTTGGAGATACGTCACTGTCCATTTGATTCTTCCGGGTACATCATGATGTCATGTCGTCCCCGGAACGAAATGGACCAATCCGTGGAGCCGTTACATTACGTCCGCGGAGCCGTTACGTTAAGCCCCCGCTGATTGGTCCAAATTGACCAATCCACAGACTTCCTCACACACACACTCAGTGCAGGCAGCTCTACTGATCTCTCCTCCCTGGCTGCAGGCTGATAACAGACAGTTGGGATCGCGGCGAAATTCTCTCTGCAGACCCATTCTCTCTGCAGACCCGTTCTCTCTGCAGACCCGTTCTCTCTGCAGACCCGTTCTCTCTGCAGACCCATTCTCTCTGCAGACCCGTTCTCTCTGCAGACCCATTCTCTCTGCAGACCCATTCTCACAGCGTTTATCAACCCTTTTCTTACTCAATATCAAGCCACACTTATTGTTTTTACTTCGGCTGTGACTGTGTGTGCTCAGGGTGAGTTTGGCTGTGTTTCGCTGTGTATCGCTAAACAAGGAAATCACACCTCCACGGAGCTCAGCGCGATTCACAACGTCCCGACTGGTCCCGACCAATCGGAGCACACTGGGCTCACAGGGAGGGGGGGGCAAGAGCTGCAACGAGCCGTTTAGTGGAGAGAGTGAATAATGCTGAATACACATACTTTACAGAGATGCTGTGTGCGAAACCAATGTGAGTTTGGAACATTGCACAGTATAAATCTATTCTAGTAGACCTCAACAATGGAATTATGATCAGTGGAAATGGCCATGACATGGGACCTTTAAGGATATAGAGGGAATCCCCTTTGAAAAATAAGATCTGTTTTGGTTTATTCATTTTTCCAAGTATAAATCACATACATTTGAATGTTTTTAAATGCCCTCTTTATGTCTTTCATTTTTGTAAAGCACTTTGAATTGCCTTGTGTTGAAAGGTGCTATATAATATATGCCTTGCCTAAATATCCCACCCTTGAGAGAGTGTGGGAGTAGTAGATGCAGGGGTTGGGTTGGGTTAGGTTAGATTGTGTAAAATATCATGTTTTTAAATTAATATTTAGTTTGTATGTCGTTATAAATGTCACTTTCTGGCAATTACAATGAACACATTAGTAGTATTAACGTCACCTGAAACAACATCCTACCTTGAGTAACTATACACACCATTTCCTCTCTTTGCTCTGCTAATATTTATATATTTGATCAAGGTGTGACAGCTGAGAACAACTAGAGATTGTAGAACTTGTAAAACGCCACACGCAGGCTTTGTTGTTTGCAGAAGGTCTACTAATGTGAAAATGGCGTTAAGTTTAGTGTGACCCACATGTTTACATTTTGTTGGTAGAAAAAAGTCACGGAGCACCAAAAGGTTTATCCTATCATCATTGTGTTTAAATGTGAAATACTTTTTATACCAAATCCTCTTTTGTGTCCTTGTGGATGTTTGTGCCAAAGTTAAAGAAATATGTATATATATATATAAAGGAATATGACGTCAAAAGTGATTGATTGTAGTAAGTGCAAAGAGCATAAAAGGTTTTGTATTTCTTTGTTAATGTGGTAAGATTTCTACTATGATGGTTATTTTGCTGTACTTTTTTGGGCAGCTTTTATGTTGTGTGAGCCAAAGACACATTTTCTATTGTTGTTGACAACAAAGAAAAATACCTGAAGAAAAAGAAACAGGTCATTTAAAAAAAAAAAAAAAGGTACATCCTTAATTCTCACCCTTTTCAGAACCAAGAGCTGCACGTCCTCTCCGGCCATCCTGAACAGATCCACCGTGGCTTTGTGTGTCAGACCCTCCAGCTGCACCCCGTTTATCTAGGAAAACAAAAGCATTCTTTATCACCTTTTATCAAATGACTGCTCCTTTATACTTCTACTCCACTACACATTACAAGCCAGACTTTTAACCGCACTACATTTATCTTTATTTATACACAGAGTTCATACACTTTTTCACCAATGATTTTCCAGGACCTTTACCTAATTTTCCATGACCAAAGAAATTACTCTTTCTCAGCGGTACCACTGAAAATGGTTTATTTTAACATGGAACATGAAAATAAGGTCTGCATCTGAAACATGTTGTGCCTATCTAAAACAAATCAAATAGCTTACAAGCTTCTACACGCTGAAGCAACTAAAATCTCTCACCAGCAAAACACCTCGTCAGTTAAATGCCATTTTACGTTTCATTACTATACAGTATTTATTATCATTATAGTATTACTATTACGGCTATTAGATAAAATATATTTGATGCAACTTTAGTTACATTCCCATGACTTTTTTACATGGGAAAAATATTGTTTTCCATAACTTTTCCAGGGCCTTGAATTTGCATTTTGAATTTCCATGACTTTTCCAGGTACCGTAATGACCGTAAAAACCCTGTATACAGCTTTTTACAGATTCAGATTACTGGTTAAGATATCCAGCAGCAAATTAGCTCCACCTTTACCAGCTGTGATGAACACTTTAAAACACCAATTATCATAATAATAATTGGTTATATATCATGCAATGAAGTACTTTTACTTTTGGTACTTTAAGTATAATTAGGTGCTAACAATCTTATACAACTGTACAAAAATGTATCTTTATTCTTGTGTTTTCTGTGGTACATTGTGCAAATGTCCCCTAGTGGGACAATAAAGATGGACTGAACTGATCTTTGATTTGGGTAAGATTATGAATGCATGACTAACTAGGAACAGAGTATTTTCAAAATGTAGTACGAGTAGTATTATATATATGTGTCTCACCGCCAGGATCTTGTCCCCCTCATTGAGTCGTCCGTCCAAACCAGCCGCTCCATCGTCTTTAATTTTGGACACGTATATTCCACTGTCATTCAGCACATACTCCTGATCCATACCCCCCACTATATTGAATCCCAAGCCTATAAACACAACAACATAAACACACATTAGCATGAGATAGAGGATTTAAGTGTATCTGGGTAAAAGTTGATGATTCAATCATGATATCTATCTCAATGGATCAAAGTGCAAGAGGCTTCACTCGAACACTGTAACCGACTGATACTGAGATAACTTCACTGATACTCTCACTTGAAGCCAGTGGTGTAAAGTAACTACGAACATGTACTCAAGTACTGTACTCAAATATACTTTTGAGATACTTGTTCATGACTTTAGTGTTTCAACTGTATGCAACTTCGTAGATAGGTAGATACTTTATTTATCCAAAATTGGTAAATCATTTTATCAAAGTAGCCGTGTTGTCAAGCATTACACTAGATTTACAAGTTAAAAATATTTAAAAGATATAAGAAACAAATAAAAATAGACATTAATTTGAGCAACAAGTATATACAAAATCCCAATAGAAAGAACACATATCACTAGAGCAGGGATTCTCAAACTTTTTTCAATAATGTACCCCCTTAAATAAAAATCATTAACATAAAATAAATCTCACGTACCCCCTGCAGTACTCCAACGTACCCCTAGGGGTCCGCGTACCCCCATTTGAGAACCACTGCACTAGAGTATCTACATAATTGAATAAATTGAATACTCAATACAATATACATACTCACTAAGATACAGAAATATATAGAACTTGTATTTCTACTCCACTACAATTCAGAGGTAAATGTAGGTGTACTTTTACTCCATTACATTTATTGAATACCTTTACTTACTTTATAGATTTTGATGAATGATGTGAAATATAATCAAGTGTTAAATCAGACTTTAGTTCCACCTGGAGTAAATCCACCAGCTACCCTGCAGTATACAAAGTCATTCAAACTAGCTGCACCTTTACCAGCTTTGAGAACACTTTCATGATCAATCATTATAAAACACATCATATATATTATTCTGAAATGGACCAATCTGCAGGATGAATACTTTTACTTTGGGTACTTTAAGGATATTTTGATGCTAATACTTGTGTACTTTTACTTGAGTAACATTTTTGATTGCACGACTTATACTTGTAACAGAGTATTCCTACACTCTGGTACTTCTACGTTTATTCAAGTACAAGATCTGAGTACTTCTACTTTTACTGAAGTATAAGATCTGAGTACTTCTACTTTTACTGAAGTATAAGATCTGAGCAATTCTACTTTTAGTTAAGTACAAGATCTGAGTACTCCTCTGACCTCTGATCACTTAAAGCTAAATAAACTTTGAATGGATAAACTGTCAGATAGCATCAGGCCAACAACACCGCTACTTTTAAAACAGCCCTTAAGTCATTATTTCTTTAATTAAACTAACACACAATAGTTTTACTATCTTCAACAACCTCACTCCAACAGTTTTAGTGCACTATAACACATATTATGACGTTTTATTCGCACATTAGCCGTTAGCTTCACTGTTTGACAGTGTTGATTTGTAGCTGCTACTTAGCTAAGCTAACATGCTAACTGTGCGTCAGAGTATTCAATCCGTTGTCTTCTTACCCGCAGAGCCTCGCTTCAGCTTTATGTCCAACATGTTGGATGGCAGGGAGCCGTTCATGTTGTAAAAGATAGCAGACAGATGTTTAATAAGAAGAAGAAGGGACAAACTATTTATCCGAAGGTGAACTCATTGAGGAGTTTCGTTTTCTTCCTCCGGAGGATGTGCTGCCGCCTGACGGACAGAGGCGGAACCTTTGAATCACAGAGGCATGAGAAAATAATCCGGACTGCTAGGAAAACCTTTCAATAAATGGATATTACCAGAGGTGGAAGAGATACCCAGATCCTCTACTTGAGTAAGAGTAGAAATATGATAAAGAGTACAAATTAAAAATTCTAAAAAGTTCTGAAAAAAACGCCTAAATTCTACAATAGTCATAATAAAAAATTAAAAAAGTCAAAATTCTAAAATAATTCTGAAAATGTCTGAAGTCTTAAAAAAAGTCAGCGTTCTGAAAAAACATCAGATTCTGAAAAAAGTCATAAATCCCCCCCAAAAGTCAGAAAGCTGAAAAAAGTCAAGATCTAAAAAGTCAGATTTCTGAAAAGTGATCAATTCTAAAAGACTTCTAAAAAAAAGTCTGAATTCTGAAAAAAAGTCTGAATTCTAAAATAAGAATGTCAGAATTGAAAAAATAATTCATAAATGTTTAAGGTCAGAATTCTGAAAATAGTCCAAATCTATACAAAAAAAGTCAGAATTGTCAGAGAAAGTCAAAATTCTCAAAAAAAAGGACATCAGTGTGATTCTTCTAATGCACAGAAATAAAACCCGTATAGAAACATTCGTAACCGGGAAACTATTATTTATTAAGTGCACAGGCAAGCAGCTCATGAAAAGTGTACAATACTCTGAATCAAACAGTCAGTCCTTTTTTATTTGTTGCCCTTTATCTTTATTAGCATACATTATCTCAAAAATATTGTTCCACCTTTATCTTTGGCAACATTAATTTGAGGCTCGCTTTTTAAGACTTCAACATGAAATCAATCATTCGTAAAACCTTACCCTCGGGAGGATTAATACTGAGGAAAGCAGAGTATAAATATATTTGAATAAACTTCATTATTGACCTGCTGAATGTAAAGAGGGGAAAGGTTTCAGGCACACTCATGCATTAAAAGGCTGATCCAGATCCAAAATACAGCAAACTATTGGTCCAGCTATTTCTTTATTAGGTACAAGTTACTATTTCTAAAAGGGAAAGTTCACGACAAAATTAGAAACAATTTCTCGACTAACTTCAGTGCTTATCATCCAAATCTAGAAAGTTAAAGTGTGAGTTGCAGAGAATTGAAGATTTCAGTCACAGGAGGAACTATTTTCTTTCGACCGAAACTACACCCACCAAACCGGGTGCTTCTTTCTGCGTAGTGACACGTTAGAAAGAAAATGATCCCCACATGAAACGGCTCACATAATCTGAGGGTTATATTTATTAACAATCATGACTTTTTGGAAAGAGGCATAGCTGTTGAGTTTTTTATTTTTTGAACGCTTTGAGAACCACTACGATAAACTCAGACCTGATTTTGATCTTACATGCACACAAACCATACCACACTTCAGGAGAGGGGAAACACCAAAAGGTATAACGGAGCGTACATTCCCTCGGATCTCAACCACTCACACTAAAACTAATCTAAATTGATAAATAGCACTATAAGTGAGTGAACTGTCCGTTTAGACAGCCTGTTTTACATTCACTACTTTACTATTGTTAAGTCATAAAATATATCTGATTGTGAGTTGCAGAAAAACTAAAAATTAATATCATCCAGCAAAAGAAAAAACATGTGTAGACCTGCGTTAATCTGCCTAACGACGAGTGCCAGGTGAGCACTTCTCTGAATCTTATGAACCCTCCGTCAGAGGAAGGGTGTGTGCAGGTCTCCGGAGCAGCGAGTGTGTAGCAGCTCTGGGATCAGATCATGTTGGGGGCCACGCTGTAGAGCACCATGTCCCCCTGCACCCTCAGCAGGGTCACCTCCTCCATGCCCCCCACTCTGTGCTCGAACTCCAGCAGGTGGGAGCCGTCCACCGCCACCTTAAAGCAGTCCTCGTCCACCAGGATCTTCAGCTGAAGGGGGCAGAAAATACACTTTAGATCAGGGGGGTCCTAACTTTTTTCACGAGGGCCACATACAGAAAAATATACGAAGGTCTGGGCCACTCACTAGAGGTATATCGCATCATAAGTTCAGTTCTAAGTTAGCTAAATCAATCCAATGTAGGTGAATGATGCTCGTGAGTGTTGGCAGCGCATCCCTTAAAACAGAAGCCTCAGAGTGATATAATAAGGAGAAATATGAAGGGTGTATTTCAAGCTTGTAAATAAGTCATTGGGCTTTTTTCTTATCAACCAAGACATTTTTCCAACTTTAATTGACTGAATTTATTTGAAAAGTGGTCTCATTAACACATGAATAATACTGTGTGATATATTTTTACATTTCTAGTTAAGTAGTACAATATAAGAAAAGCACACGTGTCATTTGTGGGCCGTATTCCATTATACTTTTTTTATTTGCTGAGGGCCGATTCAAAATGGCCCCCGGGCCGTAGTTTGGACACCCCTGCTTGAGAACAACAATCCAGGTGATTACACAGGTTAGATGAATACTAGATTCTGATTGGTCAATTTGGACAATCATCAGTCTGCTAAGGATGCTCGGATCTATTTGCAGTCAAATCCATCCGCAGAAAGAAGTCCGGTCAATTAAACTTCAGCTGTGGCCAAAAAACATTTGTTTTCCTCCATCAGAAAAGACCAGGAAATCATTTTGAATATTATTTTTCTTATTTGTGGAGAGCAGGAAACTTTGGATTCATGATGGCTCAAATTAGGAAAATAATTGTTGGACTAATTTTAGAGTTATCATAGTTGCGAGAACTCATGTTACTTGTGTTGTTATTAGAATCAGAAAGCCTTTATCTGTCCCTCAGTTGGGAAATATACAGTGTTGTAGCAGCAAGGTAAGGATACAAGCAGATAAAAGGAATAATAGATATCTGTCTATTCGAGTCAGTGAACGTCTGCGGTTTAAGGTATTAAACCAAAAGTGAACACAGTTTAAAATATTGTGTTATATTGTCAATGATGTGTGTCCCTCACTTGACCAAACGCTGTAATGTATCATAGAAAAAGGAAAAATAAGTGATATTGACATTTTATGTACAAAAATAATACGAAATATAAGTATATTTGGATGTTTTGAGATTTCAAACCCTTTACCTCGAAGCGGCGGCCCTGTCCGAAGGGGAAGTGTCCGTCCCGCTCCTCCGGGCCCCAACACCCCCCCAGGTTGGAGTTTCTGATGATGGTTTGCTCGGAAAATCGAGGATTGAAGTGAAAGACGATGTCTGAACCTTTAATGAAGTCAACCTGGAACCTGCAGGAGGTGAAATCAGAAAATGATCACTTGTTTTAAAAGATTGTTTTAATTGTGCTCAAGAGAAGCCTCAATTCACTGCCAACAACAATCTGTTATCAATTCAGGCAACTTCCTTACAATCAAGTTAAAGAAATGTCCATTTAAAAAAGAGTCAAGACCCAACACAGCAGTTTAACACAAGAATTAAACATACAGCTTTTTTAATACATGTAATATCATTATAACTATACGATTTTCATACAAATGACCGCAAATAATAGATAGAATTCTTTATAAATATTGTATTAGATTTATTACATGGCTTAGTTGAATACTCGATTCTGATTGGTCAATTCAGAACACGTGACCCGTTGTTATCCAGAACGGACAGACCTGTCCAGCACTTATTGACCGTTGTTAAGGACGCTTACATCTGCACAAAGAAGTCTTTGTGGGTCAGTTTGGCCCCGTTTTCAAAATGTGACAAGAAAACAGCGGAGAAGTAACGGGGCAGAAACCCTCCTTTTTACGCAGCGGTCCAGACATAGACATCAAACGGCGACACATATTCAGTTGCCAGTTCCTTTGGCTTTAGGGCAGGGATATCTAGATACTTCCCAAGGTTTGACATAATTAATTGTGCTACTTTTAAAGCAAGCAACGATGTTTTCAAATCTGTAATCAACAACGCTATCGAAGCAGTTCCTGCCGTTGCTACGTAGTTCAAACGGTAACAACGGACAATTTTTCTTAGCAGATGCATGTCATTTTAAATCAATAAAAACATTTCAATTAATATTGGGAGTCATATTGTTACTTTGCTGAGAATGTGGCCATGTAATAAACGGGATGATGTGCAGCGACTTGGTCATTCTGGGGAAAAGAACACCTTCATGCTGACAAGCCTGTCGGGTGTTCTTTTCCCCAGAATGAGCGCCTCGCTGCACATCATCCCGTACATATTGCTACAATGCATTATATTTTAAGTAAGATTATAGTGCATTATAGAAATGGGCATCATAGAAAGTGATACTACAAATCACACCAAAAAAATAAAGAAAAATAAAAGGTAATTAAACGTAAAAGGTACCGACATTATTCACAATAAAAAATAAAAACTCTGAAAACACAATTAAAAATAAACCTGAAAATAAATAAAGCAATTTGAATTTGATAAACAAATAAATCAGTGGGAACAGCATAATAACATATTTAAAGTGTGTATACCTTTCTGCACCGGGAACAGGCTCTGCTTCTATCGTGATGACGAGTTGTGGTAATATTCCAGAGTGAAGAGGAAGATCATACGGCATCATCTGCAGGAAATAATAACATTTAAAAATCACCAAAATACATTTAAATTCCTGTTTAGATAGTAAAATAAATCATAATGACAAATTGTGATTGACTTTTTATTAATCAAAATACAGAAACAAATGAACAGTGTTTATCCCGTTATGTGATAGTAGAATTGCTCACATGTTATCTCAGTCTGATAAACAGCCTTAGGAATACTTCTAAGTTTACAGATACTTCCTATGGAGGGTATGTTTAGTTAAACATTATTCAAGACTTCCACCCTGCCCACATTCCTGTGTACGAAACACCCAAATGATTCATCTTCTCCACTTAGTTCAAAACTCTGACGTCATCCATAATGACTAGACAAGAAAAGGTCATAAAGTACTTTACTGCAACAAGTGAACAAAATGACACACAAAAAAAAGACTTGTGAATTATAACCATGTACAAAAGTTACAAGGAAGAGTGGAAAATACATTTAATCAAAACTGTGATTTTATAAGAGAATACAAAACATTGATATGAGTTTCTGTGTAAAAGTAAATCATATTGCACTTAATTCAAACAATACGTTGGCAGACTGAATGTATCTGCTTTTTGTGTGAGTATCCACATTTCGTTGATTCTGGAGATGACGTCCGTGTCCGACTGAAAACTTGAGTTCATTGCTTTCAATTATACGGTGGATTATATCTGGGCTGAAAGACAAGAATAAATGTTTTGATAACTATGCTTGAATATTTATTGATTCTGCTTCATGTATTTGCTTTGCACCCCAGCACAGCCCAAGATGTAGAAGAAGCAGTTGGAATGCAGCCTCACTGAAAATATATAATCCCAAAGTAAATCCCAACAAGACGGGAAAATAACGTTCTTCTTCCACCAGCACACACCATCTCAAATACTCAAGAAGAAACCTTATACTAGAGTAAAGACAAATATTTAAAACTAATATATATATATGACCAATTCCGATAACTAGAGAGCAGGGCGGCTGGTTTTTTAAAACTGATAATATACTAAAATGTATTAATAATAACACATTTCTGAATTTAAATACACATCTATAGTAGATCTGCCTGCAGAGTCTATTCAAATGGTATTATATAAAACATTTGAAATGTAATAAAAAAACCTTTATTAAAAAAAAGATGTACTTTCTTGCACTTAACAGCAAGCATCATTAATACAAGATTTGTATCTTATATAAATAAAAAAGTTGGTGGCTGAGTGAAATATATTTAATAAAATAATAGTCGGCATTCTGAGCGCAGGCATCAGATTATGCATTTATCTCATAATTCTTTGTATTAGCCTGGTTAACTGGCCATTTTATTATTTGGTTAACCTCTAATCTAAAGATGACAGCAGGGGGACTGGTAAGGTTTTCGGCAGTGACGCTGGAAGTAGTTTCCCAAAGACCTGAAACCATGAGAGTCTCCAGCAGAGTGAAACCATGAGAGAGAGAGAGGCAGCCGAAAGCAAGCAGCAGATTACTGAATAGAGAGAGACTCACCATGCCTCCTGGAGCGGGTGGACCCCCGTATGGACCCATGGGTCCGGGCCGAAGGGGCCGGGGGCCGCAGGGTATCCTCCGGCTGCGGGGGGGCCCCAGGACCCGGTGGGCATGGGAGGGAAGCCTCCAGCAGGGAATCCTGGGAAAGCTCCAGGGCCGGCTGCGGGGGGGAATGCACCCGGACCCCCCGGCCCGTACATCCCGTTTCCTCCGGGCTGACATCCAGGATAAGCAGGCAGATTTTGATATGGACCAGGGGGGGCTCCGGGGCCAGAGGGAAAGGGTCCGGCTGGGTAAGGGGCAGGGCCTCCGGGGAGCTGTCCTGGAGCTCCTTCAGGGGGATAATGCCCGGGGTACTGAGGGGGGAACTGCCCGGGAAACTGGCCTGGGGCTCCAGGGCTAGAAGGGAACTGTCCTGGAGCTCCAGGTGCAGGGGGGTACTGTCCGGGGATCCCAGGCCCGGGGTGGAAGCCTCCAGGGGCAGAAGGGGGTCCCGGGTACTGCCCTGGTGCTCCGGGGCCACCAGACTGATATGGGAACTGCCCCGGGGCCCCCGGCCCGGAGGATCCAGCAGGGTATCCCCCTGGACCTGGAGCTCCAGCAGGATAACCCCCTGGACCAGAGGATCCAGCGGGATAACCCCCTGGGGCAGAGGGCTGGGTGGGGGCTCCGGGGGCCGAGCCGGGCCACCCCGGGTTAGCAGGAGGTTGTTGGTTCCCTGCCGGAGCCGACGGGTTGGTGTTCCCCATGTTCTTGACTTTGCTCGGAGTGTCGTCTCCTAACGCGTCGGTCAGCTGGAGAGAGAAAGTGACAGTGACTCTTGATTATTTAAGATGGGGATTCTTTTCTAAATGAATCCATTAATTGTGTTGTCTACATGTCAGAAAAATACATCTTTATAATGTATTGTTTTACAAGTACAAAACCTAAAAGGTAAGACTGACCTAGGTACAGATATGAACTTTTCTAGAATATATAGAAGAGAAAAGCAGGAAATCTCCAGATTTCAGAAACTTAAAACAGCATTGACTGACATTTATAAATTACTTAGATTAACCGATCATAGAAATAGTTATTTATTTTCCTCTGGATACACTAACCATTACAGCTTTACTACGTTTACAATAAAGGAAGGTGAAACCATTTAAACAGTTCAATCCTTTAAACTCACCGAGAAATCTGCCATGATCTAAAAGAAAACACAAGATGGAAACTTTCATTAGTTATATGAGCACGTTGTCACAACCAATTGCAATTAAATAAAACCTTTGATTACTTCTTGTTTGTTTGTAGCCTTTATTTAACCAGGTGAAAATCCCATTGAGATCAACGATCTCTTTCAAGGGAGACCTGCATCACGTTGGTTACACATAAAAACCACAGCAAACAAAAAGGACATCATACAACATAATTACAGGGGTACAAATTAGAAACCTATTCACAATGACAGGTATCAAATAACATTTCATCCAGCCGAGCTTTAAAATGATGCAAGGGAACCAAAATGCTCAGTTTCAATTTTGTTTGCAGACTGTTCCAAGCTAGAGGAGCAGCGCACATAAAAGCTGTAGTGCCTAAAACAGTCCTAGCACTTGGCACATGGATCTCAAGCAATAGCTACTTGCCACTCTCTGTGAGATCAGAGAGCGGATGTAAGATGGGAGTTTACCCAACATGGCTTTATAGATAAACATGTACCAATGACTGAGCCTCCGTACAGTGAGTGAAGTCAAACCTGCCCTGGCATACAGGGTACAGTGATGAGTAAGTGCTTTACAGTTAGTAACAAATCTCAGCGCACTGTGATAGGCGGCATCTAACTTGTTCAGGTAATGGGCAGGTGCATTCATATAGATCAGATCACCATAGTCCAGCACAGGTAAAAGGTCACAGAGCCTTTTCCTGGCCTCAAGCGAGAATCAGGACTTGTTTCTGAAAAAGAAACCTAGCTTCCCCCTCAGCTTTTTAAGCAGATTATTGACCTGAAGTTTAAAAGAGAGGCAATCATCAAGCCAGATACCTAGGTATAACAGCCAACCACTTCGAGTACTTGTCCTTGCATAGTAACAATATCCAAAGCGGTCTCTGGTGTCTTTTTGGCTTTTGAAAATAGCATTACCTTGGTTTTATCAACATTTAAAAGAAGCTTAAGTTCAGCGAGCTGAGTCTGAATAATGTTAAAAACAGCCTGTAATTTAACACCAGCCTCCTGAATGGAGGGACCTGCACAGAACATCACGGTATCATCCGCATACAAATTTAAAAGTTGCTCCATCCACATTTTCACCTAAACTGTTGATATATATAGAGAATAAAAGTGGACCTAAAACAGAACCTTGAGGAACACCATTAGGGATGTTTAACCACTCAGAAGACAGCCCATCAAAGTGAACACATTGGGACCTTTCAGAGAGGTAGTTCACGAAACCAACCCACTGCATGGCTGGATATGCCGATACTGAGTAGCCTCTGCTTCAAGATATGATCGACAGTATCGAACGCTTTGGAAAGGTCAATAAATAGAGCTGCACAACTCTGCTTTTTGTCTAAGATATTAGCAATATCATTCACCACTTTCATTGTGGCAGTGATGGTGCTGTGTTGCTTTCTGAAACCTGACTGATGTTTAGACAGGATGTCATTTTTACATAAAAACACCTTTACCTGTTCACTCAATAGGCTTTCAAGAACCTTGGCCAGAACTGATCATTTAGAGATTGGCCTATAATTATTTAATATAGTGGTCTCCCCACCTTTTAGTAGAGGCAGGACATACGCTAATTTCTATACTTTTGGAATTGTGTTCGTGCTGAGGGAGAGGTTAAAAAGAGTAGTGAGAGGAAGAGCAATAAAATCTGCAGCTATCTTTAAAAAGAAATGTTCTACGTTGTCCGGACCAGCCGGTTTCTTAGGACCTAACTTGGATAAGGCTTCATGAACGGCTTCAAGAGAAAAACTGAAAGGGTTTTCCAGACCACATTGTTCAGAGTCACAGACTGTGGTGTTCACAGTAACAGAGTTAGTAACAGAATCAAACAGAGAGCCACAGGACACAAAATGCTCATTAAAACAATTTAACATAGTGGCCCTGTCCGATATAGTGCCAGATGCTGTGGTAATGCCAGGAGGTAGCTCATTACGGATTTCACCAGTGGATAACGATTTTATGGCTTTCCAAAATGTTCTAGGATTATTCAGGTTCTTTGTGGTAACTGACAGATAATACTTAGACTAAGCACTTTTGATTTGTGATGTGAAGCTATTTCTTAGCTGCTTAAACACATTAAATGTTGGGGCCTTATTTTCAAAGATGCCTTAATTAAATTAAGCACCAAAAAACCCAAATATGAACAAAACTAAAACATGAAACAATAACAATAAGACAGCCAATAAGAACACAATACCAAAAACAAGTAGTAAATAAAACAATCATATGCCACAACATTAAGATTTATAAGCATATTTCTAAAAAAACACATAATCCAAAGTGCGTTGTGTTTTTTTGGGAGTTTCAAAGCTGTCAGCAGGGCTGGTCTCAGGCTGACTAAGTGTTTCCATCCCCGCCTGCTGACCAAATAAACACATTTGGACACAGCCGAAATACATTCACTCAACTTAAATATCATTATGAGAAGTTACACAGACTGACTTTAGCTGCATGTTTTTAAATGATCCAGTTAACAGATAGTTGGCTATTAGCTGTTAGCAGCTAGCTGTTAGCTTGTGTGTTATGTTAGGTCCTCTGTGTTAAAAGAGAGTAAAAACTGATATTTAATGTTACCTCTCAGAAGATGGACTCCTCTCAGGTGCTGTGTGGGTAAACAGGGAGGATTAGTGCAGCTGTTGGGACTCAGTTAGCCTGCTAATTTAGCCTCCCGAGGCAGAAAACTACAAGCTAACGTCAGCTCTGCTCTCACAACTACAACTCTGGAGCAGGAAGCGCGCACACGGTGATGACGTATTCTGATGGCTGGGCGCGTTCCCGAGCACACGCAGATAATGTACACACCCCAACAAATTAAATACATTTAATTAACATTTAATTATTCAAAAGTAAAAAATACATTTAAAAAAAACATACGATTATTTGATGTTTCTTTCACTGGTGTTGGGTAACTAAGTACATTTACTCAAGTACTGTACTTAAGTACAATTTGGAGGTACTTGTACTTTACTTGAGTATTTCCATGTTATGCTACTGTGTACTTATACTCCACTACAGTTCAGAGGTAAATGGTGTAATTTTACTCCACTACATGTATTTAATACCTTTAGTTACTTTACATGGATGAATGATGGTAAATCTAATCAAGTGTTAAATCAGACTTTAGTTCCACCTGGAGTAAATCCACCAGCTACCCTGCAGTATACAAAGTCATTCAAACTAGCTGCACCTTTACCAGCTTTGAGAACACTTTCATGATCAATCATTATAAAACACATCATATATATTATTGTGAAAGGGACCAATCTGCACAATGACTACTTTTACTTTTGGTACTTTAACTATATTTTGATGCTAATACTTTTCTACTTTTACTTGAGTAATATGAACGCAGGACTTTTACTGCAACAGAGTATTCTCTGGTACTTCTACTTTTACTCAAGTACAAGATCTGAGTACTTCTACTTTTACTTAAGTACAAGATCTGAGTACTTTTTTTACCTCATTGTGTTGGATAGCTTAATTTTAAATAATGTACTTTTAAATTAAGTTTATATATAATCCCCTTGTAAAAAATGTCTACAGCACAGTGTGTAATAATAAAGTATGAGCAGAGGTTTATGACCAAGTTTTAAAGGGGGGGGGGGGGTGCTTGTTTCTGATTGGTCAAACCAGTCACAAGATGATGTGAAGTTAAAAAAAAAACATTGAAAGCGTCTCGACCATTCAGAGCAGCTGCAGAATCAGGGATTTCTCTTTAACGCTACAATAATGGTAAGTTATTCCTTATTGTTCCGAGGTATATGAGGTTATTTCCCCTTCTGGTTTACCACCCCTTAATAGTGTGTTTTTAATTAATGCAAAGTTCTGGGGGTTATTGAGGAAAAAGTGAGGTTTGGCAGATTGACTAGCGCTAGCCTGTTAGCCTAGCATGAGTTCCACCCTCCGTCCATTGTATCAGCGCGAAGCTAGCCATAATACAAAGGGTGCGCTTCCGGTTATGGATTTCAAAATAAAACTACGAAGAAACATTGAGGAAAATCATGAACCAACCAATTAGAGCAAATAACACCATTTGATAAAGAAAATCTTAAGTACAATTTAATACGTAAAACAGCAATATATATATACCTTTTTGAATACTGTAAAAAAAAAGTGAAGTAATTATCACAAATACATATTATAATGTGATTTACAATATTAAGAATACAAAATAATATGCAATATACATACAAATTAATTAATCTAGTTGTGCTATATATATCAGTAAACAACTCCTACTTAATAAACTGGTTTACTTTTTAAGTTTACCATCAAACAAAACAATGTATTATCGCATCAGACATGAATGTTTTTATTTTGAAGTGCTTCCTGTAGTTATGTAGCTAAACCTGGTTAGTTTGTCGAAGCTGTTTCTGTGTTTCAACCTGGTTTCAACCATAGGTTTCAACACGTCTGGGTTCGGAGAGCTTTCTCAACACTAGATCTCTTATCATGATGAGTTATGTTTCTGACTACATATCATAACAGCTCGACATTCTTCAGAGCAAAAGATGTGTCTAACTTTTACACATGAAATGCTTTAAATGAACAGAATAGTCTTATTTCCGGGCTGAATTAGCTGATAGCAGTGAGCTAGCTGTCAGTGTGGCTGCAGGAATGTACACCAGAAGTGAACCTGTGGCCACCTCCTGCTTTGACTGTCCTGCCCCATCATCTGCTCGTGCATGCATCCTGCTTTCCCTCTTCCTGCTTCTCCTCTCCCTCTCCCAGCCACAGACTCTCCTGTTTAATCTGCAGAGATCTGTGTGAGCTCAGTGAAATCCTCACTCCCACCACCCATCTGTGCAGGAAGGTGTAATTATAGAGGGGAGTCTGCAGAGAGTTTTAGGTTTTTTGTGCTGCAGTTATGTAACGTGACGACTCAATCCTGTTGAGACTGGAGTTTTGTGTGTTCTGTCTAAATAAAGCCTGTGGGTCAGACTGGAACTTCTGCAGAGAGATAGTTCAAATATGATAAGATAAGATGATTTTTTCCCAATTTGGGAAATGTTTTTGTTGCAGCAGCATAAAAGACAAGGCACTTTACAATAAAACAAAATTAGAAATAAACAAGAAAAGAAAATAGAAAATATACATGTTGAATTTGACAAGATATTATATACATAAATATATGACATATGGAATATTAAATATCGAACATTTTATATATGTGTAAAATGTACAACGTGGTTTTATTTAAGAGAAACTATGGAGCAGAGAGTTCTCTTCCAGCCAGAGGTGATTTATTGGACATTGTAAATAAGATTTTACTATTGCTAATTCAGATGCTGACGTATTGCTTTACAGTCGGGCAATTATTTGCATGAAACCACTTGAAGCTACAGTACACAATAACACAAATCCCAAGACTTAAAAATCATCTGTCAGTAATACAAATGTCTATCGTTGTAAAACAAAGTAATGAAAACCCAAAGTTCAAAAAGGTATTTATCAGCGATACAGATTTCCATCAGTTTAAAATAAATGGATCCCAACACAAGTGCAGAAAAGGTTTTCAGGATAAGATTCCCTAAAAGAATGTCAAAGTGAACTTTAGTGTCAATCTTTCAGTTTTCAGATAGATCGAAATTACGTTTCCAACAATCTCAAATACAAAAATACAATTATACAATATACAGATATGTATATCCTATATACACAACAGAAACATTTACACAAGGTCCACCAAACATGTGTCCATTACTGCAGCACTTTTCTCATTATTAATAATATCAGTCATTGTATTTAGTTGTAAGTGCATTTCCTGTTTCCATCAGAGTGAATCACTGGCGGTGTGTGATGTGGACGAGGATCTGGTGAAGAAGCTGAAGAAGTTTCGTTTCAGGAAGGAGACGAATAACGCCGCCATCGTTAGTGAGTGCTGCGAATATCTCATGTTTATAAATGTGTTTTAACCCTCCTGTTGTCTTTGGGTCAAATCTCACCGATTTACTACTTTCATCGATCATAACTTTTTTGTTTTACATTCGATTGCATTCAGGCTTTATGATATCCTTCACAGTAGACATTTGAACATATGACATTTCTGATCACCACTTTCATTGCATTTTGGATGATTTAGTCAACTTTGTAACACCCATGGTGTTAGTAACCATCCGGATCAGATAAAACACACACACACACACTCTAGATGTGTGTCCCCCCCCCCCCTTATGTGCCCATCCCCCCATGTGAATCACACCTGGCACACGCAATACATGTTCAGTATCTATTCTTTGTATATTTACTGCAGTTGTTCATGTATACCAGCAGTCTGATACAATATGTACAGTTTGAAAGGGTGTTAAATGAAATGTGGTGATGATTAATGGTTTTTGTGTTGATGTAATAGCAGTTTAAACAGGACCGGTCCAATTTGACCGTGAACACCAAAGTAAGGGGGGGAAACTAACACAGTAGGATTAAAGCCAAACAGAAATAGGATGGCTGCACACAAATCTTAATATATCTTCTTTTTGCCAGGTTTCTTTTTAATTCAACCTTTTAGTATTTCATTATTTTTCATGCTTAATTCTTACTATGTGTTGATTTTGTATTCAACATTAATTTATTATTTGTTGCCCCTCAGTGAAGATCGATAAAGACAAGCAGCTGGTCATTCTTGAAGAAGAGCACGAGGTAAGCCATTAAACTCTCACACATCGCTCTGCATCAGCTTTCAAAAGTTAAACTTTGTGCTAATCTAGATAAAGTTTTACTCAGAACATGACGCAACAGAGAGACTGTACTATGAACACCTTTCTTTTTCTTTTTAAAGGACATTTCTCCTGATGATCTGAGGGAGGAGGTTCCTGAGAGACAGCCGAGATATCCTTTCAATATGTGACTTATTTGAATAATCATTTTTAATCTTATCTTGCAGTCTGTGGAGTTAATGCACTCACAGCAGCTACTGTTGTTTATTATCAAGTACAAATACATTTTAAAATCGATTCACTACAGGTGAATAGGGTCAAAAATGTACCAAATGAAATCACCATGAAACTTCCTCTCTTCATTACTGACATTAAAGGTCACCTATCATGCTATTTTTAGGCAATAGCATAGGTCTCAGATATATAAAAAACATGTCTATGAAGTGTTTTGCTCAAAATACCAAACAGATCACCCATTCTAGCCATGCCTCATATCCCTCTGTTTCACTTCCTGTTTCAAAAGTGCTGATTTGGGGATAAAGCTTTAAAAAATAAAAGGAGGGGTCTGAGCTCATGCGGGACCCGGCAGCTACTGTCTAAACTAAATGCTGCCGTGATGAAACGCCATATCATGGATCATCAAGGATTCTCTCTGAAACAGTCTGGAGCTCAAAGGCTTTCTCTCTTGCCGGTTATACCACAAGGTGAGTTCCTTTTTACTTCCTGCTTCTTCACACACATGCTCTCCAGTACAGGTTAGCTCTGAGTGTTAGCGATGCTAATGTAAACACTGACCATATTATGTCCAAAACAGTCGGGCATTGTTTCTGATAGCAACGTTTCTGATTGGCCCGTGGGTCCACATTTCAGATATTACGTCATATCGGACGCAAATCTGGATCAGCTCCGTTGTTCCCCGTTTTTAGAGATTTGGGTACGGAGGAAAAGAGAGAGGGTTTTATTTTCTGACGCTGCGTGAGTTCCCCGACACACCGGGGACACATGTTTATGTATACAAGACATCACAAAGTGCATTTTGCATGATAGGTCCCCTTTAACATGTTATGTTCGTTAAATAAACTTTTGAAAGTGGATTTTTGATGTTGTCATTGACCAGGTGTGTTAAGCCTTAACAAGTTATTTTAGTTAATTAGGTATTAAGTGAAGACAGTTAAGTTCTTCATATCTATTTCTGTCTGGACTGCTCTTTGTTTCAATGAATTTCAAAGTGAACTGTCCTTAGCACGAGGAACATTTATCGTCTACAGTTATAAATACGTACACGACGACGGACGCGTCTCCTATCCTCTCTGCTTCATCTTCTCCAGCCCAGCAGGTAATAAAGCACTTTTCAAAAGAGTGCAACATTTCGTTTTCTGCCATTTTCTATCATCAGGGACATGTTTGGTTATGTTTGTGTATTTTTGTTGGACAGGTTGCAAACCAGAGCAGCAGATGATGTACGCGGGAAGCTTGAACAAACTGGTGCAGACTGTGGAGCTGACCAAGGTGAGTGAGCTGCCTCGACTGTGGTGCTCAATCATAAGTACCTTTGTATTTGGGACCTAATCTTTATAGTATTTTAGGTTTTTTTCTCATAAATGTGTTGCTTTTTTCTTGTACATTTATCACTTAAATCCCAGGGAATATTTAAAATGTATTACTTTCTAATCTCAGAGAAAATGTGTGATACTTCCCCTTGAATATGTTAACTTTAATTGAATCAAATGTTATTTTTTTGTCATAAATGTGATTTTTTTTTTTACCACTTTCATCCCAGAGAATATTTGAAATGTATGACTTGACAAGCTCAGAGAAAAGTCCTGTTATTTCTTGTACATTTCTGACTTTAATGTCATACAATTAAGTGTTTTTCTCATAAATGTAACGTATAATGACCCAGATACGCCTTCCTACTTCTCCCTTATTGTGTTAAATACATTTTATAATGTTTCTTTCAATGTTTTTTCCCCCAGGTGTTTGAGATCAGGAACACAGAGGACCTGACGGAGGAATGGCTCAGAGAGAAACTCGGCTTCTTCGGCTAAACTCCTCTCACCGGTGTTCGTGGATGTGAGGATGACGCACAACCTCTGGAGGAGAAAACAGTTAATGTCTCCTCCTCTGCACCAGACCTGATTCAAATACTGTCTGCCTTCAGTTTTACAGTTTACGGCACACTACAATTCAGTTTGACTCCAACTAATCCTCTCAAACTGAAAACACTATTTGACGCAGGTCTGCTTCGCTTTTCATACAATCTCTCCATGTGCCAGTTATGTGTCTGTATTAAATTAACACTCCAATAGCTCCTAAAAGTTCTGAAATGAATCCCTATCATCCGCCCTCATGACATTCAGGAGAAAGGCATTATAACAACAGATTTACTTTCTTCCAGTCGTTTACTCACAGCGTTTCTCTCTTTTGGATTCTTTTTCTTTTTCTGGTGTATTTAGGGTTATATAATGTAACAAACACACTTCCTGCGAGAAGATAACATAGATAATAGAGTTTTGAGTCGGTCTCACCTTCAGAATTGATTTAAGGGCATTTCAATTGTAACAAACTTTATAAAGCTGCAACGATTAGTCGACTAATAACCGACTATTCGTGGAGTAACAGGCGACCTCTCAAACATGGAGATTTGCTGCTTTTCTTATTTTTATATCATTAAATTAAAAAACAAAACATCACCTCAGACTTTGAGAAACTGGGATGGACATTTTTCTGATATTTTATACACTCAACATTAATCTACAGAATAATCTGCAGGTTAATTGATTTTGAAAATAATTGTAAATCCCCCCCCCCCCCCCCCCCCTAACTGTCCCATAACTCTAAGAGCATTCCTAAAACGTGTGTGTTATGTGTTTTACCTCCTTCTGTGTTATCGCGTGGTGCTCATCACACTGCAGATCTTCTGTTTAGAGAGAAAACATGATGCATTATGGGTAAAGCTGTAATCTGCCTTTGACCTGCATATTTCTCACTCCTAAAAAAACATTTCCACTAAAGCATTCCAGATTGAACAATGTATACACACAACAAACCTCTGTCTATGTCACACACACACACACACACACACACACACACACACACACACACACACACACACACACACACACACACACAGATTGTTAGCTGATATTGTGCATCATAGTTATTACCGTTATTGGTGTTTCTGAATGTTGTTTCTCATCCTGATGTGATTTTGATCTCTTAGCACAGCGTTGACAATGATGGCTGTGACTCCTTCATATTTAGATATTGTAGGTAAAGGACGGCATCGGGGACATTTACATTTCCCAACAGGGTTTGACCAATAAAGCTTTGTGACGGCTGATATTTCTGTTTCTGAATGAACCCAGCAGCTCCTATTCTGCGCCAAAATCTAATATTTACAGTCCTGTCTCTTAAGTATTTTTACAGAAGCAGTACATTCGTATTTAACGATTTTGTTGACTACATTGAATTACAAGATTGCTTAAACTCCACAAAGACTCATGCAAAAGCTCCTCGAGTGTTGAAGCATTAAACAACGATAAAATAATCTGTGAAATGACAAAAAATTAGCTAAATAAACAAAGACTGAAATTACCTTTTTTAATTTTCTAGCTTGAACACATTTCAAAGTGAATGCGCTGGATTAAAAGCAACATAAATCGTGTCACTTTCCAAACATTTATGGACTGTATTTTATGTTTTGGACTATTGTATGTCAGTTTCTGAAGCAGCATTTTAAACACACTTAAATGCATCTATTAACAGCAGGAAGACTAAACCCAGATAGTTGAAGCGACATGAAATGTACTTAACACAACTGTATATTTCTGGTGGTTTTATGTGAGAGAAACTTCCGTTATCAAGATGTATACAGACAATAATTAGCACAAATGTATCCCTACATCAATTACAGTGATACTGCTAAGTCGACCATAACAAGGCCTTTCCTTGATTTTAGGTGTCGTCCTAAATACGTCGATTTAAAAAGGCCAAAAACTAAATATGTTTTAGAAGGGAGGAGTAGAAGGTTATGGGAAAAGCTTTGCTGGGATAATTTCGGTAGAGATTTGACTTAATGATATGTACGCACAATCACACAAACCTTCATGTGAATTATCTATTGACGTGTAATATTTGACCTGGTAATCCATCGGGAACAATGGAGTGTAGCTGTTATTTTATCTGCTGTTTACTGATGCCATCAAAGCTTAGATTTACACTGTCAGCTCAATATTAGTCAGTCATTAGAGTTAGTATCTGGCTGCTGTAGCAGACAGTTAGTTTCTGTAGTCGAGCTGAAGTTATACAACATCCTTTAAAGGAAGATAACGTTTTATGACACTACAACCTGCAAACCCCTTTATATTTTATTTGAAATGTGCAATCTGCTGATTTCAATGTGAATATAAAAACCTTTTCTGCTGTTAACGAAACTCTTTGAAATGTGGAGAGCTACTGTAAAAGAGGTGCATGCTTTTAATGTGAAAGGCTTGAAAGAAAATTCACTCATACATGCTGCTCTGTTACATGCAATTTAAATGATTATGATAATTTTATAAGACTGAATTTATTTGCATATCAATTCCTAAAAAAAGGGGGGAACACCTGCATCTCAAACATCTGGTCTCAGCTGTTCTTGGAATATTTACGAGCATATTTTCACAGCAATGGGTTGAAGTAGACTTAATTAAATCACATTTAACTACATTTTTTAATGTATGGTCTTTTTGGTTTTGTCCTGTGGATCTATAGCTGGCTTCCCTCCTCTGTGCTGATCTGTTGTATTTTTAACAGTATTTCCAAAGTGTTGTTCTCTGATGAAATGCTTACTTATTTTTCTTTCCTTTTGTAATAAAAAAACACACCTGAGATGTATCATTACCAGCTGCCTCATGGCATCAGTGAAACTTGACATATTTGTATTTCCCATACTTTATAAAGTGTCTATTGTCCTGCTGTCCAAATAAAATGACAGTGATGTTTACCCCTCTGTTTTCTGGAGACTGTTGTGTGAACATGTTCCTCTATCAGATTCATCATTGACCTGAAAGTGAAAATATAAAACAAGCCATCATGGAAACAATTAACCATGACAGGCCAACGATGTTCTTATATATTATATGTGTTAGGAACCAGAACCACCCACCACAGGCAATTTCAGTAACGTTGGAGTAGGAGAATATGCCCAGAAGCACATAAATTACTCCAGAAGATGGCAGTATTGCTATCAGCTAGCTAACTACTGACTGTAGAAGAAGACCAACCGACACAATCTCAGCCCGGTGACCGACTGCCTGCCTCTGCATCACCGCCACGGATCGAGCCAGGACCCGACCCACAGAACCGGAGTGAAAATGGCGTTCACATTCGCGGCCTTCTGTTACATGCTGGCTCTGCTGCTCACAGCGGCTCTTATCTTCTTCGCTATCTGGCATGTGAGTACACGTTTGGGGCACTGTGAGATAAAGACTTTCGGCCCCTGGCACTAATTACAAAAAGAGCCAGGAACGGCGATTTAAGACCGGGGCTAACGTGTATGCCAGGCCGTCTTTGGGGCATTTCCCCCGGGACGTTTTTAACCGTTTTAACGTCTGGATCTGACGTTAGGTCCATAGCAACTGCCGCGCTTTGAAAAATACGTCAAGTCAACCGTTCTAGAATGAATGGCATTATTACAGTCAGCCGTTGGGCTAGGAGCTAACGTTAGCTAGCAGTAAAAAAAAAACATCAACTAAAAACTATTAAATCGTTTTAACGTAACCCTCTTCTACTATTAATGTGTTATTAACCGTAGTTCTTATAAAATAACACATGTCTAATCATGTATCATGCCTGTTAAATTATTATAGATATTATTATCTGATAGCTTGTTAGCAAGCTTAGCTAACAGTAACGTCAAACTGTGATGGTGCTGTCAATCATCAGAGATTCTGTCTGTTTCCACGACATGTCACAGTTTCTTGTTTTGTTATTGTTTATTTTACTTTCACAATGTCAATATAATCAGTGCAGATTGTAAACTTGACTCAGTGGTGGTGGGTAGTTGAATAAATGTTCTTGAGTACATTTACTCACTTGAGGTAAATCACTTACTATGGAATATAAACAACACTTAAATCAGACTTTAGTTACACCTGCAGTACATTCACAAGCTACCCTGCAGTAAAACATTATTAAAACTAGCTGCACCTTTGATAACACTTGAATGCATGTAATGTTGAATGCATCAATAATTATAATCAAGTAGTAAACTAAGTATATTTTGATGCTTTTGTACTTTTACTTGAGTAACATTTTGAATGCAGGACTTTTACTTATAACATAGTTTTCCTACACTCTGGTACTTCCACTTTTACTTAAATTCAAGCTCTGAGTACTTCTTCCACTTCTGCTTTTACTTTAGTTGATCATTACTCAAAAAGTTACATTGTTAACGTAACACATGTTTACCACATAAATATAGTTTGTTGGTGTAAATGAACATTAATTATGTGTCATTTAGAATAAAGAAAATTACATGGATTGTGGATGTGAACATATTATTAAATATCACGTCATTACGATGTTGTTAGTAGGTTTCAGTTGTAAACGACGAGAATATTTGGCCAATATGTCCTACATTGCTATGAGGGGTAACGCTAGAATATTTTGTCGTATAGTACAAATGTATATCAAAAATATTTTCCAATAATTATTTGATTTCATCCTGGCATTTTACAGGATTTGCTGCAATTGTTTGTGACCATTTTTGTCGGACAAAAATTACAATTAGCAAGCTTCTTTGCTTCTTGGAATTTATAATGGCCGTTTTTCACAATTTTCTTCTATTTAGTAAAATAGATAATAATTGATTCATTGGAGGGGAACATTACAGATAATTTCACAGTGAAAATAACCATTAGTTGCAGACCAATTGGAGACAAAAAAAACATATCTATAGTATGAAGTTACTGCTCTTAGTAAAAGATGTGGCATTACAATAACAAAGTGACATATTGATGATACACACTTATGACGCCTTTAAAACCTGCAAAAGGTTCCACGTATACCATATTAGAATATCCAAAATCTAAGAAGATATCCAGTCTCGTATTATGATATTGTAAGGGCACAACATTTGCATGATGTACCAGACAAATGCTGGTCAAATATGCAAGTTGCTTTTAGATTTGCATCCCACAGGACACAAAAGCAAACGATGGTCATCTATTGAGTGCCAGGTAAAATATAAAATGTACATTCGGTGATAAAATAGTTAATTTTACAGGCTGAAAACGGATGCCCTTGAACATACTATAATTCTCCCATCTTACCGAATCAATTCAAAGCCTTTTTTCATGTGTTCAGCTGCCGTTTGTGATTTCTTACATTGTGATTGTCTTTCTCCCGCTCCAGATAATAGCATTTGATGAGCTCAAGACTGATTACAAGAATCCTATAGATCAGTGTAACACTTTAAATCCGGTAAGTGACTCCACCGTACCTCACACACCCTCCTTGCCTCTTTGCATGCAGAAAAAGCTCTGTTGAAATGTCTTTTTATTTACTTTAGGAGGACTTTATCCGCCTATCTGTCTTTTCTCAATCATTTCTCTGCACTGTTATGCTAAATAACCTGCCTGTTGTGTGAATTCAGTGATCTTTCCAGCTGTAAAAACTCTAATGCTTTTGTTTTGTCCTAATCTGCTTCTATTTGTTTTACACTTGACAAAAAGACAATTGAAAAGGTCAAAAAGATTAAGAGAATCAAATTTGCATTAAAGGTTTGTACCAGTCTTTAAAATGCTCGCTCAGTTCAACTCAAGTCTGCAGTCTTGTCATTTTGCACGGAGAAGTGTTTGCAAACGTCTTTTCAGTTAACTAATCTCAGAGTTAAAGCCGGAGTTTAGCCCGGGATTAGACGACAGGTTTCTTTTTCCTGTAAAATATTTTATATTTTAGTGACTGATGATTTTCTTAAGCCTTTTAAAGTGTTGCTTTAAGGGTTCGAGCATTAATGGAAATTAAAGATTGTGCTTTTTTTATTGTTTACACCTCATGTAACCATTTGTTTAGGTGCATATTTAGATTGTAAGAGCCACAGTGTGTGTTAGGGCTTTGCAATTAATCGTATTTTAATCTCGATTTTGGCTTGCAACGATTACGAAAACAAAGTAATCGAAATAAAACGATTATTATTTTTATTTTTAAAAAAAATGTAGTTGCATTATTGTTTTGTTTTGTTATTGGTTTTTCAGTTGAATTATAAAGTTCAGGGTAATCAACTGTTAAAAACACACTGTTCACATATTTTTTTCAATAAATTGATGTTTTCAAAGTAAATGGATAATCGTTTTTAATAATCGTGATATCAATTATTGACCAAAATAATCGTGATTAGGATTTTTGCCATAATCGCACAGCCCTAGTTTACACCTCATGTAACTATTTGTTTAGGTGCATATTTAGATTTTAAGAGTGTGTAGAAGTGGCAATTTTATTATTTGAAGTGTAGCTGTTAACTGAAAAGACTTGCAAATGCTCAAACATGCATGATCTTTATTACAACCTACCCTTTGTTGCAAATAGTGTTACAGTTATCGCAATAGTATATCCCCAGTCAGAAAAATCTGAAAACTTGTCGTGAGTTTGAGATTAAAAAGTATATTGACCCCGGCCCTGAAAAAGCTTTTAAATCACAGTATTATAAAGTAGTAAAGATATCAATTCAAGCAGGATTTTTCTAGCTAAGCTTTTTGAATAGCGGGAACTCTGAGCTGTGGATCATGGTACAGCTTGATTGTTGAAGTGTATGCTGCAGTTTGATTCATCAATTAGAAAAACAAAGCCACCATTTTGAACTCAATTCTGTCTCGGGCTGTACCGAAAAGTTTAAAACTTCATTAATTATCCATCATTTATGTGAGTTTAAAACATTTTGTTTCTAAGAAACCAGGAGATGCTGCTGTCTGCTAATACATGTTGTGCGCTAAAACTTTTTAAAATTGTTTTATTTAAATTAATTTATACATTTAAGTAAAACATTTTTTGATTTACCATTAAACATTTATTTTTGTTGATACTAATTTTAAGTGCAATGCAGATGAACATCATTAAATGGAGACAGTGGGTGTTTCTCAATGTCGAGGTCGCTTCCTTGGTAGCACATGTCTTCTGAGTCACTTCCTTCAGAAGCGAGGCAAGAATCCTTCCTGGCATTCGGAAAACGAAGAGTGGAACAGGCGAGCAAGTGTGCAGGTGTGCGTCATCTGAGAGGCCCCGCCTTACATTTTCCGCCACAGATTTGGGGAAATTGGTCCGTGCGCAAAGCATTGTGGGGATTTTAAGACCGGAGTCTACACATGTGCAGCCTCGAAATTTCTCGCTACGAAGGACGCCGGCCTCGGTAGGATTCCAAGTATGCTGGACATTGGAACAGTCCTTCGGCGGCACTCGACGTAGTATGCTTGAAATAGTGGCTTCCTCGACATTGAGAAACACCCAGTGACAGTGTTTAATACATTTTAATACAAGTTCAGCAATTTTGTACCTAATTTGATTTTATCAAATTATATTTATTTAAATATCGGTCTTGGTTATTTATAGATATTGGACTTAAATTATTTGTTGCTTCTAGCCTTTTAAAAAAAAAGCGTTTTCACTGCGTTCTAAAAAGCTTTTGCCCTCCCGCTTACCACACATAAAGAACGTGCACTAATGAGTACGGCTCATAAAGGAAGTTCGTATAATCAAATCTAATCGGATTCATAAAATTGATTTAAAATGTAGGTTTTTTTTTCAGGATGAGGACAACCATTAATACTACGACAGACGTGTGCAGCTTCGTTGGCAAACCTCAAGCTTAAGAGTGTGAAAAATAAAGACATTCGGTGCAGCCCTAGTTTTGGCTCCAGCCTCGTCGCCTGCGGTTCTGAGCAGATGGCGGCAGAATCCCAACACACAGCAATATTTAGCAGCAGCTGATTGGTTAGTGATTTCAGGAGTAGGAGGAGAGATTTTAGTTTTAAACATACATTCCTCCGTCTCTAATCCTCAGTTCTTTCTGCAGTTTTTGTCTTTTTGTGTGAGGAGGATGTGAGCTGCAGTGTTTCTGCTCTTGTTTTGGATTTGGCAGCACAGTGCAGGATTTCCACTCCTCCCTTTCCTGCACCTTTCCCTCACCTTTCCATCTGTGGACTGCCTTCCCCCCCCCCCTCCGCCCTCTGCACTTTTTGAATGCATGGCTTCCATGTGGTGCCTCCATCTGCCCCCCCCACCACAGTGAGCTGCTGCTGCATCCTCACTGCTCTCAGCATGGTCCTGTTTACAGTGTGTTTGTCAGGACGCTCTGCCGTCACTGCATACACAAAGATAAATATTCTGCAGAACAAGTCTTTGATGGGGTTCCCCTTTTGATCTGTGGTCAGATTTGATTAGCCGTGACATGTAACCAGGGTGGGAAATAAGCCTTTTTTATCCACCTGCAACAACCTCCTAGATTTTTTTAATTCCACTAGTAACTCGCTTTATTTAACACAATTATAAGTCGGTGATAAAGCAGGATGCACGATGTCTAATATGTACATGTTTGCTACAGATAAGACAACTAATATTTTCAATGTCAAGTAAGTAATTAACACAAATGCATCATGGCACAACTCTCTTGCTGCTTGATACAAAAGGATAACCGTTTTGATGACTAGTTTACACAACGTACTCTAATTGTAAGCCTCTTGGATACAGTTTGTTGCTGGTGTGAGACAAGCAAGCTTTATCCACGTCTAACAATCACAATCCTTCATTAACGAATAGGAGACACATGCAGAAAAGTAACATTTGGTTTCAAAAGAAATGTAACAACAGTCATGTGGGAAAGATGTGGCTACAAAAGGATCGACCAAATCAGGAAGCATTGGTGCAATATCGTGCAGCCCTATCTTCCTCTGAAACAGAAACAAATATGTATTAGTTATCATTTCTGAATGATATCTAATAACGCATTTCTCAACATGCAGTATATCGTGCATCCCTAGTGCTAAAAGCTACCTGGCTGCAGTCACACATTAAGCAGAGGACATCTGGAGGTAATGATAACCCTCACTGTGGGAGATGATAGCCAGCCAAGTGGGGTCTTTTCTCCTCATGTTAGTGTTAAAATCACTCTCATTTTGCAGGTGGCAGGCCTTCATTTCCCTCCCTGTTAACTGTGTTACGCAGTATGTCAGATGGGTGCATGATGAAGCACTGTTTACATATGTAACCTGCAGCAGAGGGGCATGAGAGTGCGACAGGAGGCTTAATAACATATTGCATTGTTAATTAAAGCAGCTCATTAATATTTCACTCCTCCTGTCTCTGACTCTCTGTGGAGCTGACTGCAGTTAAAATAGCTCTTTGTAAAGAGGCCTCATTATCTCTGTCACTTCAATGAATGATTAAGTCTTTAGTGAGGCAATTTGACTGGCAGTAAACGAGTATACAGGGTTATAAGAACAAGGAGGTTCACGGTTAAATGCTCGTGTATTTTAACATGTTGTTTTTATTTTGCTCTGTTTTTAAGCTGGTTCTCCCAGAGTATCTCATCCATTTCTTCTTCTGCGTGATGTTCTTCTGCGCGGCCGAGTGGCTGACGCTCTCTCTCAACCTGCCGCTGTTCGCCTATCATGTCTGGAGGTGGGTATCGCTCATAAATGAATAACCAGTTAGAATGCTTTATCTATTAATACACGATGAGCCATTTAGTGTGCAGGACAAAGTACAGAATAGTCAGATTCAAGGAGGTATATCATGTTCCCGTTTGAATTATTTCATTTTAGGATAATTCACATCAAGTTTTAAGTTCTGCTTTTCTCTATTTAATATCAAATTAAAGTAATATCTCTGGGATATGGACTGACAACAACACAGCTGAAGACATCACCTTGGACTCTGAGTAACGAGAATAAATAAAACCAAACTATTAATCTAGAAAATTATCAGCAGATTAAAGCGATACTAAAAATAATCGTTAGCCATAACAGCGTGCAGGGAAAACTGATTTGTTAAAACCTCCTGAACCATGGACACTGCAGGAATCCTAACTGGGAGAAGCTAAAGACTACAACTCCCATGATGCCTTGCAGCTGGCTGACAATGACCATGTCTTTGTGTCCCCGTGCTGCAGGTATATGAGCAGACCGGTGATGAGCAGTCCGGGGCTCTACGACCCGACCACCATCATGAACGCTGACATCCTGGCCTTCTGTCAAAAAGAAGGCTGGTGCAAACTGGCTTTCTACCTGCTGTCCTTCTTCTACTATCTCTACGGGTACAGAAACTCTTTTTAACTTGGTTGTAAAGTGATTTTCTTTTAAAAATAATTTTATCTGGGGATATGTAGTTTGTAACAATCATGGAGTTAACTTCATCTAGGGCAATCTGCCATATTTCTAAATGTAAAAAGTCTAGAGCAGATTGGGTTTGGTGCTTATTTGCCTTCGAAACTCACAATTATTATGTTGTTGAATTTTGCTGCTGTAATTCAGCGGCAAAATTCAACTGATTTCAGATGGGATTTAATTGCAAAAGTGGGTCAAAAAGGATGCCAGATAACGGGATAATGATTAAGAATAGTAAAACGTCTGAACTCCTGATCAGGGAGTTCTGGTTGCAGGACGACAGCTTTTAAAACGCTTCATTCAGACCGTGGCTAACATTGTAGCTCATGTTTATGGAGTAATGCTTGAACGCAGCATAATGCAAGTCAATCGCACTTCTGTCAATTTTACTTTGATATATTTTAACAATATAGCATTATAATGTTAACAGGTGAGTTTACTCTCTCCTATCATTTTTTTAAAGCCTTGCTATCAAACTATAAGCTCCCAGGACCAGAGGTACCAACGCGGTTTGTGAATTTAAGCATCGACTTGCTATCGAATTATTGTTTCTTGTGACGTCCCTACACCTTATAATAGAACGACCCTTAGGTGAGAAATCCAACGTCCCTTTACGTTAAATTCAACCCCTAATTGTTTTCTAGGACATTATGACCCTGAAATTTAAAATCTGAAATCCCTTAACTGTAGAATCCAATATCCCTTAACTGTTTTATTAATGACCCTTAACTATAAAATCCAACACCCCACAAATATATTATAGAATGTAACAACCCTCAGATGTCAAATCCAAAATCCCTTAACAGTAAAATTCTACCTACCTTAACTGTTTTATAGGTCATAATGACCCTCCGATGTTAAATCCAAAATCCCTTAACTGTTATATCCAACGTCCCTTAACTGTTTTATAGACATAACAGCCCTTAACTATAAAATCCAACATCCCTTAACCCTAAAATTACCCTCCCTTAACTGTGTTATTTGACATTACGACCCTTAACTATAAAATCCAACATCCCTTAACCCTAAAATCCACCCTCCCTTAACTGTGTTATTTGACATAACGGCCCTTAACTATAAAATCCAACATCCCTTAACTATAAAATCCACCCTCCCTTAACTGTATTTTAGGACATTATAGCCTGAGATTTCAGATCCAAAATCCCTTAAGTGTAAAATCAACATCCTTTAGCTGTATTATAGGACAAAATGACCCTCCGACGTTAAATCCAAAATCCCTTAACTGTTATATCCAACGTCCCTTAACTGTTTTATAGGACATGACCTCTAAAGTAAAATCCAACATCCCGTAACCCTAAAATCCACCCTCCCTTAACTGTGTTATTTGGACATTACGACCCTTAACTATAAAATCCAACATCCCTTAACCCTAAAATCCACTTTCCCTTAACTGTGCTATTTGACATAACGGCCCTTAACCCTAAAATCCACCCTCCCTTAACTGTGTTATTTGACATTACGACCCTTAACTATAAAATCCAACATCCCTTAACCCTAAAATCCACCCTCCCTTAACTGTGTTATTTGACATTACGACCCTTAACTATAAAATCCAACATCCCTTAACCCTAAAATCCACCCTCCCTTAACTGTGTTATTTGACATAACGGCCCTTAACCCTAAAATCCACCCTCCCTTAACTGTGTTATATGACATAACGACCCTTAACTATAAAATCCAACATCCCTTAACCCTAAAATCCACCCTCCCTTAACTGTGTTATTTGACATAACGGCCCTTAACTATAAAATCCAACATCCCTTAACTGTATTTTAGGACATTATAGCCTGAGATTTCAAATCCAAAACCCCTTAAGTGTAAAATCAACATCCCTTAGCTGTATTATAGGACAAAATGACTCGAGATTTAGAATCCAACATCCCTCAACGCCCTTAACTGTAAAAACCAACCTCCCTTAGCTGTTATATCCAACGTCCCTTAGCTGTTTTATAGGTCCTAATGACCCCTGAGATGTAAAATCCAACATTTGTAGGTGTCCAACTTGTTCTTTCTTGTTTCTAACAGGATGATCTATGTTCTGGTGAGCTCCTAAAGGAAGCTGAAGGATGCCAGAAAGCAGACGCTGATGATGTTAGTGCGGGAAACTGGACCGACGCTCAGAAACACCTGACAACAGACGAACTCTCAAAACCCCCCTTACACACACACACACACACACACACACACGCGCGCAAAAACAGCGCATTTCCGGAAACATGAACCCCGATTTAAAGAGAATATCTCGTTGCAGCGTTCCTCTCATAGCACTAGTTAAAATGTTTTGGAAACTAAGGAAAAACCTGAAGGACAAGTTCATTTTTCTTCCTTTTTATTGATGTGGTGATTTTGATGCTTTGGGATTTAAATAAAGTTTGTTTTTTTTCTCCCAGATTTTGAGTGTTTACAACTATAGGCAGACGGTTGCCGCGTTAGCTTTTCCTGTGAATTAGATTCTGGGCTTTTAGCAGCTAAATTATACCTGCAGCGTGATTCATTATCGACACTAAAACCAGTAGTTAAATGCAGACGAGACTTAAGAAAAATGTACGTTTTTTTGGGAGTTACAGTGACGTGCATTGGTTTGAAATCACTTAGTGAGGCGTGTTGCACGGGGACAATCATAACGTGGTTGTCGCATCAGTTTTTAATCTGATATATTTAGACGTGCATCACATCAAGTAATCCCTGTTAATACGGTGGCTGGCGGGTGCAAACGTGTTGCAACGGCCCAAAACGCTCCATGGCCAACACATTACAGATTCAGAAACGATGCAAATATGGAAACATCAACAAACTCTGCAAGAAGCTCAACGGGAACCAGGGGACACTAATAAGTGACGCACACAGCTGGGAGACCAGGGGACACTAATAAGTGACGCACACAGCTGGGACCGGAGCACTTGGTGAGTCACGTTTAATCCTGAACGTCACCAAGCGCTCCGGTCCCAACTGTGTGCGTCACTCTTTAGTGTCCCCTGGTCTCCCAGCTGTGTGCGTCACTCTTTAGTGTCCCCTGGTCTCCAGCTGTGTGCGTCACTCTTTAGTGTCCCCTGGTCTCCGTTGTGTTTTCAGCTTCTTGCAGCGTTTTGTATTTGCAGCGTTTGGTTTCTGCAGCTTTTAGTAAACGCTGCGCATGTTTCCTCAAGTTGGTGAATGTTTTCTTTATCGCTGCATGTTTCCTCAAGTTGGTAAAGATGTTTCTTCACGTGTTTTGGCACATATGCAGCGTGTTTCTCCTGATGGAAATGTTTCAGGGCCGTTGTAGCGCGTTCCCACCCGTCGGCCATTGTATGTGAAATCCATGGCAATATGTTTCTTAAGTGTGAATCCAGAGTAGCCAGCAATGTGTTGTGACTTGTATTTCTGTACTAAATTAAGGGTAAACTCAACAGTATATTCATATGTTCAGCATTAATGAGCAACACTGTTCTTCTGATTTAGAAATTTGGTAGAAAACTTGCTATACTGTTGAATGTACCTTTTTACATTTCCTTTGTTTTTGTGCTTTCTGTTCATTTCAGCACCAAATATTCCATCGTTAGGAACTTCAGTGTTTATTTATTGTTTTTGTTTTTTTATGTCTCCAAGATATCAAACACTCCTCGCAGTGTCGGGTCATTATCCAGCAGTTTAGAGTTGAGGCCGTTAGACAGGACGTTTTCATAAATACTCCTGAGTATTTATTGCCATTTATCAGGGAACGGGAGACTGAACATTTTTATGTATTCATTCATGTCACATCTAGAAAATGACAACTTGAGTTTATTTGAATCTAAATAAAAAAAACTATCCCACTCTGTTTTCTGGACTCAAATGATATGTTTTTTTTTTTTTAAAGGGAAATTAGTACATGGCTCCTACAGCTTGTTGCATGTTAGATTTAAAGGTCACCTATGATGGTATTTGTAGGCAATAGCATAGGTCTCAGATATATAAAAAACATGTCTATAAAGTGTTTTGCTCAAAATACAAAACAGCTCACCCATTCTAGCCATGCCTCATATCCCTCTATTTCACTTCCCGTTTCAAAAGTGCTGATTCTGGGTATAAAGCTTAATAAAAAAAAAAATTTGATAAAAAAGAGGGGCGGAGCTTATGCCTGCTCATGCGGGAGATTCTACCGGCAGATACTGCCGTGATGAAACGCCATATCATGGATTTTCCTGCTTCTTCACACACATGCTGGGTGTTTCTCAATGTCAAGGAAGGATGCTCCAGAGCCACTATTTCAAGGATGCTATGTCATCGAGTCCCGCCGAAGGACTGTTCCGTGGTCCAGGCTCTTGGAATTCTACCGAGCCCGGTGTCCTTCGTAGAAATTTCGAGGCTGCACGTATCCTCCGCGGTCTTAAAATCCCCACAATGCTTTGCGCACGGACCAATTTCCCAAATCTGTGGCGGAAAATGTAAGGCGGGGCCTCTCATATGACGCACACTTGCTCGCCTGTTCCACTCTTCGTTCTCAGAATGCCAGGAAGCCAGGATTCTTCCCTAGCTTCTGAAGGACCTGACTCGGAAGACTTGTCCTACCAAGGAAGCGTCCTCGACATTGAGAAACACCCGCTCTCTCCAGTACAGGTTAGCTCTGAGTGTTAGCGATGCTAATGTAAACACCGACCATATTACGTCCAAAACAGTCAGGCATTGTTTCTGATAGCAACGTTTCTGATTGGGCCGTGGGTCCACATTTCAGATATTACGTCATATCGGACGCAAATCTGGATCAGCTCCGTTGTTACCCGTTTTTAGAGATTTGGGTACGGAGGAAAAGAGAGAGGGTTTTATTTTCTGACGCTGCGTGAGTTCCCTGACACACATTGATGTATAGAAGACATCAAAAAGTGCATTTCGCATGATAGGTCCCCTTTAATTCTTTGAGTGACAATCAGGATTTACAACTTTTAAGAAAATCAACTACTAAGGGTGAGGGATCATTTTAAGTCAAGTTCACCCGAAACTGTATTAATGGGAGAGGAATTTTAACCCAAATATTTTGAGGTTTCCAAAAAGTTCTATTTTTTTAAATGAAAGAAAATTAAGACAAAAAGCATAATTGTATGTATTTTAAAGACATTTTATTTACAAATAATTTCTAATATACTTACATTTTATTCAAGGTTCTGTGGAAATGTTTTAAATATTTTTCCGATGATTACTGATTTGTGTTAATATTTTGACCTCAGTTACGTTTATTATAATTGAAAGCTGTTTAAAAAGGTAAAAGAATAATGATGAAAAAACAGGAAAAGCATTTTTCAAAGATATTTATTACCAATACGTCTAATCTTATGATAATTGAGTTCAAAGCCTTTTTTAAACATTTTAAGGATCTGTGCGATTCTCCTCTGGAAGCCAGTAGATATGCAATTAAAACAATGTATATAGCACCTTGCCAATAACATGTAGCAGTAAAGTACCAGCTTGCAAAGTTACAAATATGGAGAAAAATTCAGAAGATGCAGCTGATTGGATACACGTTTCTATAAAGACAGAAAGCCCTCCAGTTTAACAAAAAAAAAACACACACACACACACACACACACACACACACACACACACACACACACACACACACACACACACACACACACACACACACACACACACACACACACACACACACACACACACACACACACACACACACACACACACACACACACACACACGTTAGCGGAAATACATATTTAATTTTCACCGCGACGCGCCGCGCTCTGTGGAAACCTCTCTGCTCTGCTGGTACGCTGCGAAGCTTTCCCGAAACTCATGCAGGAAGTTGTATTGCTGCGGGGAAATGTGATGGAACGTTGTTACTTCACATGTTTGCTCATTGAATATGAAAGCAAAAGAAATTGAACATAGTCAAAGCAAACAAACCGATTATAAGAACATAACTAAATTATCTGGAGCACATTTTGAGTTTTTTTTATTATCACGTACTAGGTAAAAGATGCAGCCTTAAAGGTCCCCTATTAAACTGTTTTTCATCAATATATTACAGGTCTCAGATATATACAAAACATGTCTCTGATTGGCTCCAAACACCAAACAGGTCATTGCAGCATTACCCATAATCCCCTCTGTTTCAGCCTGTTTCCAAAGTGCTGATTCTCTGTCTGTTACTTTAGATGAAAATAAGGAGCCCCTCCCCACGCCCCTCTGAGAGACATTTGGTTACAAAGAACTCAATGGTGCTCTAGGAGGAGATTCAGGTGATAAGGGGGGGGGGGGGGGTTACCTTGGTTGCTGATTGGCTAATGGTTACACAAGACAAAACATCGTTATGACATCATAAAGTGGCCAAAATCTGATCAGCTCATTTTCAGACAGGTTTTTATAGAAATGGATCAAAAAGAGAGAGAATCTTTGTTCCTGAAACTTTCAGAGTCTCTTTACACAGAGGGGACACATGTTGATGTAGAAGAGACATGAAGAAGAGGGGACACATGTTGATGTAGAAGAGACATGAAGAAGAGGGGACACATGTTGATGTAGAAGAGACATGAAGAAGAGGGGACATGAAGAAGAGGGGACACATGTTGATGTAGAAGAGACATGAAGAAGAGGGGACACATGTTGATGTAGAAGAGACATGAAGAAGAGGGGACACATGTTGATGTAGAAGAGACATGAAGAAGAGGGGACACATGTTGATGTAGAAGAGACATGAAGAAGAGGGGACACATATTGATGTAGAAGAGACATGAAGAAGAGGGGATACATGTTGATGTAGAAGAGACATGAAGAAGAGGGGACACATGTTGATGTAGAAGAGACATGAAGAAGAGGGGACACATGTTGATGTAGAAGAGACATGAAGAAGAGGGGACACATGTTGATGTAGAAGAGACATGAAGAAGAGGGGACACATGTTGATGTGGAAGAGACATGAAGAAGAGGGGACACATGTTGATGTGGAAGAGACATGAAGAAGAGGGGATACATGTTGATGTAGAAGAGACATGAAGAAGAGGGGGACACATGTTGATGTAGAAGAGACATGAAGAAGAGGGGACACATGTTTATAGAAGAGACATGAAGAAGGGGGGACACATGTTGATGTAGAAGAGACATGAAGAAGAGGGGACACATGTTTATAGAAAAGACATGAAGAAGAGGGGACACATGTTGATGTAGAAGAGACGTGAAGAAGAAGGGACACATGTTGATGTAGAAGAGACGTGAAGAAGAAGGGACACATGTTGATGTAGAAGAGACATGAAGAAGAGGGGACACATGTTGATGTAGAAGAGACATGAAGAAGAGGGGATACATGTTGATGTAGAAGAGACATGAAGAAGAGGGGACACATGTTGATGTAGAAGAGACATGAAGAAGAGGGGACACATGTTGATGTAGAAGAGACATGAAGAAGAGGGGACACATGTTGATGTAGAAGAGACATGAAGAAGAGGGGACACATGTTGATGTGGAAGAGACATGAAGAAGAGGGGACACATGTTGATGTGGAAGAGACATGAAGAAGAGGGGATACATGTTGATGTAGAAGAGACATGAAGAAGAGGGGACACATGTTGATGTAGAAGAGACATGAAGAAGAGGGGACACATGTTTATAGAAGAGACATGAAGAAGGGGGGACACATGTTGATGTAGAAGAGACATGAAGAAGAGGGGACACATGTTTATAGAAAAGACATGAAGAAGAGGGGACACATGTTGATGTAGAAGAGACGTGAAGAAGAAGGGACACATGTTGATGTAGAAGAGACGTGAAGAAGAAGGGACACATGTTGATGTAGAAGAGACGTGAAGAAGAAGGGACACATGTTGATAGAAGAGACATGAAGAAGAGGGGACACATGTTGATGTAGAAGAGACATGAAGAAGAGGGGACACATGTTGATGTAGAAGAGACATGAAGAAGAGGGGACACATGTTGATGTGGAAGAGACATGAAGAAGAGGGGACACATGTTGATGTGGAAGAGACATGAAGAAGAGGGGATACATGTTGATGTAGAAGAGACATGAAGAAGAGGGGACACATGTTGATGTAGAAGAGACATGAAGAAGAGGGGACACATGTTTATAGAAGAGACATGAAGAAGGGGGGACACATGTTGATGTAGAAGAGACATGAAGAAGAGGGGACACATGTTTATAGAAAAGACATGAAGAAGAGGGGACACATGTTGATGTAGAAGAGACATGAAGAAGAGGGGACACATGTTTATAGAAGAGACATGAAGAAGGGGGGACACATGTTGATGTAGAAGAGACGTGAAGAAGAAGGGACACATGTTGATGTAGAAGAGACGTGAAGAAGAAGGGACACATGTTGATGTAGAAGAGACGTGAAGAAGAAGGGACACATGTTGATAGAAGAGACATGAAGAAGAGGGGACACATGTTGATGTAGAAGAGACGTGAAGAAGAGGGGACATATGTTGATGTACAAAAGACATGAAGAAGAGAATTTTGCATAATAGGTGAACTTTAAGTTGTAAAATCGACATCACATCATCTAAGTATCTGCATGTTTAATGGGGATAAACATGCAAAAGCTGCAGTGGACTGTAGTTATTTAAATGCATGAGATTGAGAGGATTGTCAGAGGTCTCACCTTCACCGTCTGAATGGCTCCTCCTCCTCGGTGCTCCCTCAGGATCTCTATGGCTTTGTTAGGAGTCATCGTTACAGAGAGCTGCAGCAGCAGGCAGGCGGCGACTGGAAACACAATAAAAAAACGGTTCAATTTAAACATTTAAAGAACAATTTGATCTTGATTTTCTAAATAAAAGCATGAGTGAAATATACTTACTTAATCCCGAGCGTCCCAGGCCTCCGTAGCAGCTGAAGAGGAAAGAAAAGTGTAAAAATATCTCGTCGAAACAGTGAAAGCTGGAGGAAAATTGTTGAATTGTGTAACGAGAGACGTCCCGAGGGGAAACATGTCTTAGTTCAGAGACTTCTGGTTTTCCAAATGTTATAAAAATAACTCAAGTTTTGTAGACGTGGAAATAACCTGCTGAGTGACGCTGTAATTTATTTTCAACAAACCCTCGTTGGAGGTTTACCTGCCTCTCGTGAGTGCATTACGTCTTCACAAAAGGGTTTGAGATTTCTGGAGTCTGAAATGCTGCAGACTAAGGGGCCTAGGAACCTGGTGCATTGTATAAACAGCCATTATACCCTGCTTCACATTAAAGGGATAGTGGAAATGGAACCTCAAATAGTTTCGTTTTAACTTATATACAAGCATAATTACGTACCAAAACAATCACACCTGATTAAAAATATATAATAATTGCCTTACGCATGTTAGAAGCACTTTATTGCAGCTTCCCCGAAGTTTTTTAGAAACGAAATGTTCGACTCAGCCAAACCGGAAGTGACGAAAACTTAGGAAGACGATACGATAACAAACCATGGCGTCTATGCAGAATGAACGTGGAAGGGCAAATATACCAGACAAAGAAGAAGGATTGTACGAGGTATCCAGTGATGATAGCGAGTCAGAAACATCCTCTCGGCTTTCCTACGAAAATGTCGTTTTAGGAACTGAATCTGAATCCGGTTCAGTAAGCGACGATGGTGACAATATTGAGCCAGACGATGGACCATTACGTCCTTATTTGTTCGAGCCCGAGGTGATGGTTCACGGCATGGGCAATGGCGAGGATGACCAGGACCAGGCGCCAGATGATGCACCCCTACGCACAAATAATCTTGACTGGTAGGTCCCTAAGCATAGCTCACGCATCTTAAGATCACCTGTAGCCTTTACAAATATGAATCATTGTTAACCAGTTAAGCCCGAAGGTCCCCCCAGTGGACCCCTCCCACAGTTTTTTTTCTCTCACATGTCTCAGGGCTTCTTAACATTTATGAAACTATTAATGTTTCATACCCTTTTAAAGGTAAGAAACTCCGCTAACTGACAATAAGAACAATTGTTAGCTAGAAAAAACACAAGAGTAATACCAAGCCTTTGAATTAGCATTGAGCGAAACAATGCTAACTAATGCTAACGCTTTTTTACACACAACACACGGTAGAAATGCCCTTATTACTATCTTAACTGCACAAACAAGATATACGATTTAAAGCTGAGACTCCACAGGTGTAATGTCATCACTGTAAGACCTCGAATTCCTGGAGCTATCAGCCAGAAAAGAGAAAGTAAACAACATCCGGTTCCAAAAATATTACAATAATTACGTCTTACCTTTTTTGATTTGTGATCAAAAGTTGTGTTCAACGGAATAAAAACGCATCTCAAGGTTAATCCAATGTCGTTGTGTCACGTAGAATTTTTTACTGATAATCAATCATCATATTTATGGAAATATACTCGGCTATTCACATGCAAATGCTATTGAATGTCCGCCATTGTTTGTGCCCGTCTTCCTATGCTCTCGTCATCACCCGAAGATTCCCGACGATTCCCGAAGTATTTCGTTTCATTGAGAGGGCGCAGTAAAATTGAAAATAAAATGAAACTAGGCGCATGAAATTAAAAAAAATGGTTTATTATGCTTATTTTTAATAAAAATACATAAGTTAAACCCAAAATTCGCGGATTTCCACTATCCCTTTAAAATGGTTACTCTCTGATGCATTATGGGTAATCAGTTTCCTGGTGAACGGCTCTATCAGCTCTCTGAGGGATGGAAAGCCTCAGGAGAATTTACAAGTCCTGGATTTACAAAGTGAAACCTGATCCAGCAGCAGCCTTATTATCACTGCTGGTTTTCAGTCCGTCTCTACTTTAAAGAGTCCTCTCCTGCTGAGGTTCAGGTGTATATCAGTATGTAGTGTCTCTACTTTAAAGAGTCCTCTCCTGCTGAGGTTCAGGTGTATATCAGTATGTAGTGTCTCTACTTTAAAGAGTCCTCTCCTGCTGATGTTCAGGTGTAAAACAGTATGTAGTGTCTCTACTTTAAAGAGTCCTCTCCTGCTGATGTTCAGGTGTATATCAGCATGTAGTGTCTCTACTTTAAAGAGTCCTCTCCTGCTGATGTTCAGGTGTATATCAGTATGTAGTGTCTCTACTTTAAAGAGTCCTCTCCTGCTGATGTTCAGGTGTATATCAGTATGTAGTGTCTCTACTGTGACGTGTCTCCATGTTTTAATGTTCAAAAAGCTCTTTATTTTTCTCATACTGCCTGTGCTGCAGCACCTCTTTTCACCCTCTGTCTGAAACCAGAGCCCAGTCTGATCTGATTGGTTAGCTGGCCGGCTCTATTGTGATTGGTCGACAGCTCTCACTCACTGTATGACGGTCCTCCTGCTGCTCCGCATGCTGAGCTGCAGCTCCTCCAGGATCCTGCAGCTCAGCTCCATCGGCGGTGCCTCTCCGTCGGGGAAGGGAGTGTGATGCACGGTGAAACCTCGCTGCTCGTACACCTCCAGCAGGGAGGGTACCCGGTACTTACTCAGCTCTCCTCTGGTGCAGAAAACAAACACATCCTGCACCCCCTGGCTCTGCAGCTCCTCTGAGAACAAGGAAGACGAGATGTTAAAACAAGAAAACTCATGCACTGCTCAACTGAGAGGCTATTTAGGTTCCATAGCATGTTTTTTTTACACAATTTATTACTGAAAACGTGCAGAAAGTCATATATTTCCTGATATATAGAGTGATACAAAGAGGGTTAGGGTTAAAACGTTTGACTCTAATATAGGGGTGTTAAACTCAATTTCATCGCGGGCCACATTAGAATTATGGTTGCACTCAAAGGGCCAGTGGTAACTTTAAGACTAGATAAATATACATAGATAAATATACAATAATGTATTATTTTACACTATTGCCTCTTCATTGGATTATTATCGGATAGGGTAATAACTTCATAATTAACTACGTCTGAAAGCAGAAGTCTAGGGAAAATAATTGCAAGTCTCTTCATTGTGCATGTCACAAAATGAGATGCATTGTGGGACATATAGTTTATGAGCAACGTTCTCCTGTAAAGCGGCACGTAACATTATAATAAACTCATTATATTCTTTGTAAGCTCTTGCAGGGCCACATAAAATGAAGTGGCGGGCCGGATTTGGCCCCCGGGCCTTGAGTTTGACACCCCTGCTCTAATATGTCAACAAAATGAAGCAAGGATTTTGAACATGGCTTTATCCAATGTTCACTCTTCTGTACCGAATACCTGACCCCATGTGTTAATATTGAGTATTTATTTAAGCAGCAGTAAAGATAGATGTCGTCTTACCAACGTCTCTCTCCAGACTCCGGCGGATGTCTTTGAATTTGCAGCCTGAAGTCAAATAAAGGAAAGAGTTTATATTATTGTTCGTTTAAAAAAGTAAAACAAGATATATATATAAAGTTATATATAGTTGGACTTTACCTGGTAGTGCACAAATCCCCAGAAACTGCGAGCTCTCCACTACGGACAGAGGTAACCTGAGAGACAATAAAGAAATATATAAATATAATACAAACGACACAGTGAAGCTTGTTTTACATTTTTCATTTAAAAACAAGCTGATTTTCACTTTGTCAAAGATCAGAATCAGAGGTTTATAAATGTGTAGTACAAGCAGAGATGGGGTCGTTACTAAAAAAAAGTAATATATTACATATTACTTTTTTAAAAAAAAGTAATATATTACACTACTTCGTTACTCTCTACATAAAGTAACTCGTTACTTTACTCGCAGGGCCGGCCCGCCCCTCCCTGCAGGCAGATCACGCAGACTGCTAAAGTTTCAAATGTTCTCTTTAGTTCAGTTTCCATTGTCGCATAAGACTGATCCAGATCCTGAATGTTCTCCTATCTGACCGTGGCTGTCCTCTGTCTCCTGCTATCTGTATATTTTGCGCAGTCTATCTCTGCTCACGCTGTTGCGTCGGCGTGTTCTCCTGCGTGTTGGCCATGTGTTGCACTGGAACCAGACACCGCAAAGACTTCAGCCGAGCACGTACGAACTGCGCATGCGTGAGTGGCAATAACTCTCCTTACCAGCAGGCGGCGGTAGTGTGTATTCGTCATTCAAAACAGGCAACAACCGGAAAACAGAGAAGAAGAACAGACTACGTGATATAAACAAACAACAAATAGCTGTGCGTTAGCTTCACCTTAGCATGCGTTCTTTGCAGGTGTTTGTTGAGGTTTGATTATGACTGATTTTAGTAAGTAACGAAGTAACGTGTGTCGGGGCAATGTTAGTAACTGTAGTGTGATTACTGAATTATAAAAGTAGCGCGTTACACTACTCCGTTACCGACAAGTCATATTATTACAGTTACTTTGTAACGCGTTACACCCAACTCTGAGTAAAAGTCATTTGCTAAGGTGTATAAATACACAGTAAGATAATTAAAAATGTTGAATAAGAAGTAAATTGATGAAAAAAAAGGAATATTACAAAAACTATTACAAAATAAAAAATACAACCCTCTCTCTTTTCCTCCGTACCCAAATCTCTAAAAACGGGGAACAACGGAGCTGATCCAGATTTGCGTCCGATATGACATAATATCTGAAATGTGGACCCACGGCCCAATCAGAAACGTTGCTATCAGAAACAATGCCCGACTGTTTTGGACGTAATATGGTCGGTGTTTCCATTAGCATCGCTAACACTCAGAGCTAACCTGTACTGGAGAGCATGTGTGTGAAGAAGCAGGAAGTAAAAAGGAACTCACCTTGTGGTATAACTGGCAAGAGAGAAAGCCTTTGAGCTCCAGACTGTTTCAGAGACAATCCTTGATAATCCATGATATGGAGTTTCATCACGGCAGCATTTAGTTTAGACAGTAGCTGCCGGGTCCCGCATGAGCTCAGACCCATACTTTTTTATTTGTTATCAATTATTATTTTTATTTTTAAAGCTTTATCCCCAAATCAGCACTTTAGAAACAGGAAGTGAAATAGAGGGATATGAGGCATGGCTAGAATGGGTGATCTGTTTGGTATTTTGAGCAAAACACTTCATAGACATGTTTTTTATATATTGTATTAGTGCTGTCAAAATTATCGCGTTAACGGCGGTAATTAATTTTTTGAATTAATTGCGTTAAAATATTTAACGCATTTAACGCATGTGCAGAATGGCTCGCCCCATACGTGCCACCAGTGACAGCGCCAGGGTATGGCTGGGGTAGGCTACACCCATACCAAGAAATGGCTTAGCCCCACCATGAAAAATGATGTTAAAGTAAGCAAAATAAAGTCTGCCAACTCGCGGAGTAAATTGCACAGACAGCAGTTAGTAAGATTGATTTCAGTAGCCACGGTTTTGAAAACTTTTGTCACGTAGTGATCGTCTTCTCAATAGAACATCTTTGATAATGTCTTCTGGCCAATCATAATAAAGATAACGGCGTGGTGTTGTTGCAGGAAGTCCCGACGGAGAATACTTTTGCTGTAGTACAGGAGTGCACATAACTGGTACGCAGGTTATGTGCGTAATCTGAAATGTGTACCGTCACTTGTGTCACAAAGCGCATTTGCATTGCATCGCATTGCATGGCATTTGCATTGCGCATTTGCATTCACGTACTTGTGAAGCTTTTCCAGAAGGCGGTTAGATCACCGGACGACAGAGTCGGTCTCCGTGTGCACAGACAGGGCTGCTGTTAACGTCGGTCTGTACAACGGAATTGTGCCAAAACTACGCCAACCGGCTGCGGAGGGAGACTCCCCCCCTTCACTGGAGAACTGCGCTAAAACAGCGTTCACACTCTGTGGTCACGAAGTACTCCACTGGCCCCCCCCCCCCCCCCCCGTCGACTTTCCTGAAGTACTCCCCCGTTGATAGAAATCAACACGTAATGAATTAAGACCCCACGGTTTGATGATTGATAGGTGTGTGGGCTATCTTTCATTTTGACACACAGAACAATGTTATAATAAACATATACTGTATGTTAAATGGATATATCCGCCGTCTTTCATTTATCTTTCCATTCCCACAACAATATACATAAATAAATGGCATATGTGATTAATCTGATTAAAAATTGTAATCGTTTGACAGCCCTAATTTTTATATATCTGAGACCTATGCTATTGTCTAAAAATAGCATGATAGGTCCACTTTAAAGAGGTAGTATTGCACCTAATAAAGTGTATTTATTAACCACCATTAAAGAGATTAGCACCGCATCTTATATTTAAAATATAGTTGTATTTGTTCTGTAGGAAAACCAGCACCGACCAGCCCTTTTGCTTTAAATGTAAGATGTATATTTTTTCTGTTTATATACGACATATACAATTATTATAAAACAATTTAAACATATATAATAAAAACAAACAAATTATATATATTATAAGAAGCTCTCACCAGGAGACTTGGAAGGGTGCGAGCTGCTGGTCTGCAGCATCCTCTTCTTCAGATGAAGAGTCAAACTCACTCGTCCTCATCGCTGCAGAGCAACACACTGCAGGGAGGAAGAATAACATATATCAAATAAATATATATTAAAAAATGCATTCTCTGCTGTGCATTTGACTATTGGACAAAGCTGTTGGTTTAGCCCTGTAAACTAAATCTGATTAAAAGTGTTCTTAACTAAATACATCAGTTTCGATTCATCTGCAGATTACTTTTTAGAATAATGGTTTGGATTAAAAAAGTATTACAGAAACATTGTAAAAACCTCAATGTCACGTTTTCAAAAGGAAGATATAGCAAAGGCAATAACTTCTTAAAAAAACAACAAGACCACTTTGGAAACTGTTGCTGTGCTCCAAAAGCTGTGTGATTTGTTGGCTTATGTAACCATTAGCCAATCAGCAACCAAGGTAAACATCGGTCCTTTAAATAAGCTAACATGTCAAGAGCTAGGCTAAACACAGACCTTAAAACTAGGAATAAAACCTGCTATACTCTGGCTAAAGCTAGCTCTGATACCCAAAACATATTGAAACACAACACCTTATTTAACATTTACAGTTTTAATTATTATTATTTATATGAATGACGTTCAGAGAGACATGTGTTACTGACAGTCAGTTAGCTAACGTTAGCTTTAAAGCTAATTTATGAGACAAAGTCGCCAAACAAAGAGGAACTATATCAAATATCTTTAAGTAGCTGTTATAAGAGATTAATTGGAAGCTGTGTAGTGTTAAAGCCATACATAAATGTGGATAAATACAGTATTAATTGTCGTTATTTCTCACCTCGCTCACCGGCTGTTTTGACAGCTCCGTCAGCTGCTGTAGATTTGAAAAGTTTCAACTGGTCAAGCGGCCAATCAGATTCAAGTACTGCCCCTTAACCACGCCCCTCCACAAAACAGTGCTGCTCCATTTAGTCTGCGGATTGATCCACACGGGCGGAGTGAAGAAAATTAAAGGGAAATCATAGGCGACAAAATCATCTCTCCCGTTTTCTGGGACCTGGTGATAAAATCTATTAACGTAATGTTCTACGTTTCTCAACGATGGTCTCAACGTGAAACCGAGTAAAATCATGCAGTAAATATACACAATAACACAATATATGAACATACTATTTTAGTTGATATATTCTGCACATAAATAACACTAAATATAAAATGTATTTGTATGTTATGTAGCCTATTTTGTAAATGTTTTAGGAGTTATTACACACTTTGGATTTAATTTCCATAATTATTTTGCACATAATTTACAATTTTTAAATATATTTTTTAATTTTAAATTTAAATGTAATAATCAAATATCAGCATCTTACTCGTAGTTATAGTAGCAGGGGTTTAGTTAATTTATTTATTTGTAAACCAACTTTAAATATAATTATTATTACGATATTATTGTTTATTTATTATTATTATTGCACTTGATGATTTAATATAGTCTTTTATTTGAAGTTTAAATTGTTAGGTCCAAATATATACACGCTTAACGTCATGCAGAGGTCTATATTATTATAATACTACTCTGGATTTCATCAAACATGCAAAAAAGGGTTTCTATTCAATAAAATGTTGAAAAGGAAAACATTTACACAAATGCACAACAATATACTGTTTTACAATAATATAGTAAAGTGTTTCCTGTACGGTGTTTACATGATACACACTGAACGTGACTTCCTTGAGAAACACCTCATACACGCAGTCTGCTACACAGAAGACACACACACACACACACACACCGCTCATCACTACATCCACACGTCTCCACAGAGGAGGAAGCACTGGATATTTGGGGTCTTTTGGGGGGATTTACTGCCTCTTTTCATATGTCTGGAGAAGGGATATCTAAGAGCTCTAACTGAGGCGAGTCCTGTTGCTTTTATTCATTTAACTTCACTCACTTGTTATCATGTTTAAAAATGTTATAAGATGCTTTTAAGTAGCATGAACGTCTCACAACCTGCAGGACAAATTGATTTCTGCACATTTTGAAAGTGATATAAGGAGATCTGTTATTAGGCAGTTTAAACGTGCGTTTCAATTATGCATTTTTGCAAAAACACAAATGTGTTGCATGTTGGATGTTCAGTTGTTCTGCTGATCCTGCCTTCTGTCTGTAAGCAGATCTTGGCTCTGGCAGATATTTCCTGCAGCTCTCTGGCAGCCGGACGCTTCCTCAGCAGAGCGGCTGCTGGCAGAGCAACATCTGAGCAGGTACATGATGTAACTCTTTAGATCTGGGTTATAATGTGATTTGAACTCTTGTAGTTAATGCATACACTTTAATATATAGGTAGGGACATGTGAAATAAATTAGATGTTTTCAGTGCTTCAAACCAAAACTACTTCATTTTCCATGTACTCAATTGACTAAAAACTTAATGTTGTATTATTAAGCAGAATTGATTATTGTATGCTTACATTAATGCAATAAATATACATATGTTAAATTATAAATACACTTGGCTGAATATTCTGCAGAAAAGTATTCATAGGCTGTTTTGGTTTTTAAATTAATTTGTGCTTGAAGCAACTGGAAATACATTTGGAGTTAATATCGTTTTTGTCCTTTTTCCACAAATTAAATATGCATTTAGTTCAGAATGATATCTTGTGTTTTGGAGTGAATTACAAGAGAGCATGCCTTTCTCTGCACAGTGGACTTGCAAACTCTACTTTACTCATTTTCTCAGCTTTGGACACTTGTGATGTTTGTGCAGATTATCACCGAGTTTGCAAACAGCCCTGTTGTTTGTGTTGTTTGTGTGCGGTTTCTGTGTCTCTGAAGGTCATGAAGCCTCAGGAGGCCGAGCTCGTCTCTGAGATCTCAAAGGTATTTATCCTGCAGCTCCTCTCATTATCCTCTGTTAAAGCTCCCATGTCATGGCCATTTCTACTGATCATAATTCCATTGTGGAGGTCTACTAGAATAAATGTATATTGTGCAATGTTCCAAACTCACATTGGTTTCTCATACAGCATCTTTAGTGTATAGTATGTGTATTCACTCTCTGTCCTAAACGGCTTGTTGGAGCTCCTACCCCCCCCCCCCCTCCCTGTGAGCTGTGGCCGTCTGAGACACAGCGAAACCTAGCCCGAAACACACACACACCCGCAGCCTGGCTGGGAGTTTGTGTGTGTGCCCAGGCTGAGTTCCGCGGTGTCTCGCTGTCTCGCCGACCCCACACCAGTGAGCCGGCTCACAGTGTCCCGCTTTTAGGTCAGAGGGGCCCCTGTCAGTTTACAATGCTTACAGCATCAGGAGTTTGAACACGTGTTTTATTGTGCCGCTTTGATGAATGTATACACATTGTGACTGATCAGCTGCAGGGCATGGTGTCGGAGCTGAAGTCGGGCTTCAGCGGCGCCCTGATGGAGCTCAGTCAGATCCAGCATGGAGACAGCGACCTGAGGGAGGAGCTGCAGGAGAACCGGAGGAGCTGCAGGAAGAAGGCTCTGCGTGTGGAGGCGCTGGTGGAGGCTCTGAGGGTGAGACCATCAGATGATGAGGGACATGTGATCATGTGGAGACAGAGGGTTGTGATCACATAATCATAATACATAAAATGGGTTATATTCTCTCAAAGATGTGCACCCATTACAGTTATTAGACAGAATAACTATATACCATTTTTTAAATCTATTATTTTATTTATCGTATTTTATTTGCAGATATTTTATTTCTTTATCTTTTATTTCTCTATTTATTTTTACTCACTAAATGTTTTTTCTTCTTCAAGCAATTCCACATTTTTTTAATTTAATTTTTCATTATTTTTGCACCATTTATCTATTGTTTTATTATTATTATTCATTTTTTACAATAATTAGATTACTGATTTAATATTTCCAAATGATGTTATTTTTCTGACTTTTCAACACATGTATTTTCCTGTTCTTTATGTCATACTGTACCTTTCACTCCATAGTGAACTCTCATAGTGTTTGCTCACCTTCGACAGCATCCGGCACTTTGCAGAAGTTTTCTCTTTAAATCCAGTGCAACCACAATAGTCATATCCATATAAAAAAACAAGTATAATCCAAAGTTCAAAGGGACGTATAGATAAAAGCTGCACATTTCAGAGTGGACTTCTGTTGACACAACGACATGCTGACTGCAGTGGGGTTTGAACCCAACACACATTGTTAATAATATTTGTTGGTGTATTTCCTGAGTGTTTTGCTTGTTTTCTTGCAGGAGGAGCTGGGGGTGATGAGCGGTCAGATCCTGCAGCTCTACAGACAGAAACCTCTGCAGGAAGACAAGGGCCTCACAGCCAAGAGGTCAGTAAAACAACAACAAATACTTAAATAATTAAATAGATAAATAAATAGCAGTTGTTTCCATGGTTCCTTGTGTTTCGTTCAGCGGTGATGTGTGTGAGCGCAGGACGCAGTGTGTGTGTGCTGCGTCGTGTGTGTCCCGGGGGAAGCTGCTGCTGCACTGCTTCCTGCAGGGACTCAAAGCCGGACTGAGTGAGGGCACCGGTGAGAAAAATATCAATAAATGTACTCATTTTGTTACAGATGTCAGATATGTAAGGCATTTTTTTCCTGTTATTTAAAGTGACATTTTTGGGAGTTCTGAGATTCTCAGAAAAAGAAAAAAATATTCTGAGAGAAAGAAATACAGTGCATCCGGAAAGTATTCATACCCCTTAACTTTGTTCACTTTGTTATGTTTCAGCCTTATTTCAAAATGGATTAAATTCATTTTGTTTCTCAATATTCCACACACGATACCCCATAATGACAAAGTGAAAACGTTTTGAAATAATTTTTTGAAAACGTGTTAAAAATAATCAAATGAAATATCACATGTACATAAGTATTCACACCCTTTGCTTTGACACTGAAAATTGAGCTCAAGTGCAGCCACTGATCATCCTTGAGATGTTTCTATAACTTGATTGGAGTCCACTCGTAGTAAATTAAATAGATTGGACATGACTTGGAAAGGCCATGGTTCTCAGCAGGAAACCGATGGACTGTCCACTCCAAGTAGGGAATGAGTCCTTACCCCAAGTGAAGTAGTTCAAGTATCTCGGGGTCTTGTTCTCGAGTGAGGGAACAATGGAGCGTGAGATGGGCCGGAGAATCGGAGCAGCGGGAGCGGTACTGCAGTCGCTTTACCGCACCGTTGTGACGAAAAGGGAGCTGAGCCAGAAGGCAAAGCTCTCTGTCTACCGGGCCATTTTCGTTCCTACCCTCACCTATGGTCATGAAGGATGGGTCATGACCGAAAGAACGAGATCGCGGATACAAGCGGCCGAGATGGGTTTTCTCCGCAGGGTGGCTGGTGTCTCCCTTAGGGATAAGGTGAGAAGTTCGGTCATCAGGGAGGGACTCGGAGTTGAGCCGCTCCTCCTTCGCGTCGAAAGGAGCCAGTTGAGGTGGTTCGGGCACCTAGTTAGGATGCCACCTGGGCGCCTCCCTAGGGAGGTGTTCCAGGCACGTCCAGCTGGGAAGAGACCAAGGGGTAGACCTAGGACCAGGTGGAGGGATTATATCTCTTCCCTGGCCTGGGAGCGCCTTGGGATCCCCCAGTCAGAGCTGGTTGATGTCGCCAGGGAAAAAAAAGTTTGGGGCTCTCTGCTGGAACTGCTACCCCCGCGACCCGACCACGGATAAGCGGGAGAAGATGGATGGATGGATGGATGGATGACTTGGAAAGGAACACACCTGTCTGTATGAGGTCCCACAGTTGACAGTGCACATCAGAGCACAGACCAAGTCATGAGGTCCAAGGAATTGACTGTAGACCTCAGAGACAGGATTGTATCAAGGCACAGATCTGGGGAAGGGTACAGAAAAATGTCTGCAGCATTGAAGGTCCCAACGAGCACATTGGTCTCCATCATTTGCAAATGGAAGATGTTTGAAACCACCACGGCTCTTCCTAGAGCTGGCTGCCCAAACCAAACTGAGCATCGGGGAGAAGGGCCTTGGTCAGAGTGGTGACCAAGAACCCGATGATCACTCTGACAGAGCTCCAGTGTTCCTCTGTGGAGATGGGAGAACCTTCCAGAAGGACAACCATCTGTGCAGCACTCCACCAATCAGGCCTTAATGGTAGAGGGGCCAGAAGGAAGCCACTCCTCAGCAAAAGGCACATGAAAGCCCACATGGAGCACCTAGAGGACCATGATGAAAACAAATTGTCTGGTCTGGTGAAACCAAAATGGATCTCTTTGGCCTGAATGCCAAGCATCATGTCTGGAGGAAACCAGACCTGGCCAATACCAGTGAAGCATGGTGGTGCGGCATCATACAGTGGGGATGTTTTTCAGCGGCAGGAACTGGAAGACTAGTCAGGATCAAGGGAAAGATGAATACAGCAATGTGCGGAGAGATCCTTGATTAAAACCTGCTCCAGAGCGCTCTGGACCTCAGACTGGGGCGAAGGTTCACCTTTCAACAGGACAACGACCCTAAGCACACAGCCAAGATAACAAAGGAGTGGCTTCGGGACAAGTCTGTGAATGTCCTTGAGTGGCCCAGCCAGAGCCCAGACTTGAACCCGATTGAACATCTCTGGAGAGATCTGAAAATGGCTGTGCACCGACGCTCCCCATCCAAGCTGATGGAGCTTGAGACGATCTGCAAAGAAGAATGGGAGAAACTTTCTAAAGATAGGTGTGCCAAGCGTGTAGCATCATACTCAAGAAGACTTGAGGCTGTAATTGCTCCCAAAGGTGCTTCAACAACGTATTGAGTAAAGGGTGTGAATACTTATGCACATGTGATATTTGAGTGTTTTATTTTTAATTCATTTTCCACTTGGTCATTATGGGGTTTTGTGTCTAGAATGTGGAGAAAATACATTTAATCAATTTTGAAGTCTGAAACATAACAAAATGTGGAAAAAGTGAAGGGGTATGAATACTTTCCGGGTGCACTGTATATATTTCTTTTTTCAAAAAAGGAAATTCTGATTTCGGAGATTTTCCGGCAACATTTTTCTGAGAAAGAAATCTGAATACTGAGATTTGCAGGATAAAAAATGAAAAAAAACAATTCTCAGAGAAAACTCATGAGATTTAAAAAAAAAAAAAATCTCTGAGAAAATGTAATTGTTTTTTCTTGAGAATTCTAATAAAAAGTCAGAATTTGGACAGTTCTCGGAATTCTGAGATTTTCAGAAGACAAAAAAAATCAATTTTCACAATCCGGAGATTTGTCTGAAAAACTAAATGATCTGAGAAAAAAATATATATTTCAGTCACGCTGGGGTGGACGCTGGGGTGGAAGCTGGGGTGGACGCTGGGGTGGAAGCTGGGGTGGACGCTGGGGTGGACGCTGGGGTGGACGCTGGGGTGGAAGCTGGGGTGGAAGCTGGGGTGGACGCTGAGGTGGAAGCTGGGGTGGACTCTGGGGAGGACGCTGGGGTGGAAGCTGGGGTGGAAGCTGGGGTGGACTCTGAGGTGGAAGCTGGGGTGGAAGCTGGGGTGGACTCTGAGGTGGAAGCTGGGGTGGAAGCTGGGGTGGACGCTGAGGTGGAAGCTGGGGAGGACGCTGGGGTGGACGCTGAGGTGGAAGCTGGGGTGGACGCTGGGGAGGACGCTGGGGTGGAAGCTGGGGTGGAAGCTGGGGTGGAAGCTGAGGTGGAAGCTGGGGTGGACTCTGGGGAGGACGCTGGGGTGGACGCTGGGGTGGACGCTGGGGTGGAAGCTGGGGTGGAAGCTGGGATGGACGCTGGGGTGGAGGCTGGGGTGGAAGCTAGGGTGGAAGCTGGGGTGGAAGCTAGGGTGGAAGCTAGGGTGGAAGCTGGGGTGGAAGCTGGGATGGACGCTGGGGTGGACGCTGGGGTGGACGCTGGGGTGGACTCTGGGGTGGACGCTGGGATGGACGCTGGGGTGGACGCTGGGGTGGAAGCTGGGGTGGAAGCTGGGATGGACGCTGGGGTGGAAGCTGGGGTGGAAGCTGGGGTGGACGCTGGGGTGGAAGCTGGGTGGAAGCTGGGGTGGAAGCTGGGGTGGAAGCTGAGGTGGAAGCTGGGGTGGAAGCTGGGGTGGACGCTGGGGTGGAAGCTGGGGTGGACGCTGGGGTGGAAGCTAGGGTGGAAGCTGGAGTGGAAGCTGGGGTGGAAGCTGGGGTGGAAGCTGGGGTGGACGCTGGGGTGGAAGCTGGGGTGGACGCTGGGGGCAGAATTGTGATTTATCGTTAATTAAAATGTTTCTCTTTTCCTCCAGACGCTCGTCATCAGGTGGCGATGCAGCTGCTCCACTCGGAGTGGGAATACGTGTCGACGTTAAACCAGCTGTACGACAAATACAGGAAGCCCCCGGACCACCTGATGACCCTGGAGCCATAGTGAGTACACCTTTATATATACAAACATACAAACACAACTTTACTCATCATGGTTTCTGTATGAATTCTGCAACTCAGAGGGACGTTTTGGGTGTTTTAAAATAATAAATAAAACTATAATTAAAGGAAGGGTAAGTAATTCACTTCAGAAACACTTTTTGCTATATTCCATGGAATGCTCTTAACATCCCGATAGCAATGAATATATTAAATGCTTTGACAATAAATACATAACAAAATGTCATCTGTGGAAGCCGTAGCGCTGTAAAAAGCACGACCAATCATCTGAGCCGGCCCGGCTAAAGTAACTGGATGGCCTACCTGCCTGCCAGCCTTCCATCTGTGCACAAACTTATCTCGTGCCCTCATTGGTCATGTGCGCGTTCGTGTGTGTTGGAGGAGGGGCTCCGTGAGGAAGTCTGGAGGAAGTGGCAGATTTTCTCCGGTTGTGTACTTTCAAATTCTAGCGCACTCGAGCTGGTTTCTCCATTCTTACCTACCTTTAAAAGTTAGTGTGGTTTAAGTGTTGTACTAGGCCTACATTGTAATTGTTATATAAATGTATAAAATGTATCATCATAAACAAATTGCAAAAAATGTTGCTCAATAAAATAATAAACAAATAAATAATAACAAATCAATCAACTTGTTATTGAACTGCTTCAAAAATGCTCCATAGAAAATGCTGCTAAATGAAATAAGATAAATAATAACAAAATAGGTTAAAATAAATGAATCTGATATCTAATCAACCTATTACTTCTGCTGCACATTTCTATATGTTAAGTTAAAATATCCCAAAATCACCTGAAAAATCATGTTTACCTGCAGCTCCGCTCCTCTTGTTGTGAAATAAGAAAACGTGTGTGTGTTTTTTTGTGTCTCTCAGTCAGACGTTTGTGAGTTTTGTGGAGCAGCTGCTGCAGAGACACCTGCTCTTCAGGAACACCCTGCAGGAGAGGCTGTCTGCAGAACACTGGAAGTCTCTGATCGGAGACATCGTGGTGCAGCTCATCGGACAGAACGACGTGAGTTACTGATCTGAGAATGATTTCCGTCCTTTACTCTGAACCCTGAACTGAGTCTCTCTGCTTCGTGTCGTGCAGACGGCGTTCTCAGAGATGTACCTCGGATACACGACCACGCTCGCCTCCTTCCTCTCGCTGGAGTTCAACAGGATCAGCGTCTCTGAGAAGAAGCAGGTAAACATGACCTTCATCAAACTGTGATCATTTAGCAGGTTTCTGCGCAATATTAACAATTTAAAACTGCACAACTCTTTCGCTTCTAATTCAGATATTATGTATTTATTCTTTAACAGTATTTGTCAAATTATTATGGAGTTTTATCAAAAGGTGCAAACTGGTACCATATAACTTGTTTTTTAGAAAAGAGGGAAGTGCTGATTTATTTGGGTTAAATTACAGAAGAAAATCAATACACAGCAGGGGAACGTTACTTCCTGTTAAAGTACCTGAGGAACGTTACTTCCTGTTAAAGTACCTGAGGAACGTTACTTCCTGTTAAAGTACCTGAGGAACGTTCCTTCCTGTTAAAGAACCAGAGGAACCTTTACTTCCTGTTAAAGTAGCTGAGCAACCTTTACTTCCTGTTAAAGAACCAGAGGAACCTTTACTTCCTGTTAAAGAACATGAGGAACGTTCCTTCCTGTTAAAGAACCTGAGGAACCTTTACTTCCTGTTAAAGTACCAGAGGAACCTTTACTTCCTGTTAAAGAACCTGAGGAACCTTTACTTCCTGTTAAAGTACCAGAGGAACCTTTACTTCCTGTTAAAGAACATGAGGAACGTTCCTTCCTGTTAAAGAACCAGAGGAACCTTTACTTCCTGTTAAAGTACCAGAGGAACCTTTACTTCCTGTTATAGAACCAGAGGAACCTTTACTTTCTGTTAAAGTACCAGAGGAACCTTTACTTCTTGTTAAAGAACCAGAGGAACCTTTACTTCCTGTTAAAGAACCTGAGGAACCTTTACTTCCTGTTAAATAACCTGAGGAACCTTTACTTCCTGTTAAAGTACCAGAGGAACCTTTACTTCCTGTTAAAGTACCTGAGGATTGTTCCTTCCAGTTAAAGAACATGAGGAACCTTACTTCCTGTTAAAGAACCTGAGGAACGTTACTTTGTGTTAAAGAACCAGAGGAACCTTTACTTCCTGTTAAAGTACCTGAGGAACCTTTACTTCCTGTTAAAGTACCTGAGGAACCTTTACTTCCTGTTAAAGAACCAGAGGAACCTTTACTTCCTGTTAAAGAACCAGAGGAACCTTTACTTCCTGTTAAAGAACCTGAGGAACCTTTACTTCATGTTAAAGAACCAGAGGAACCTTTACTTCCTGTTAAAGTAGCTGAGCAACCTTTACTTCCTGTTAAAGAACCAGAGGAACCTTTACTTCCTGTTAAAGAACATGAGGAACGTTCCTTCCTGTTAAAGTACCTGAGGAACCTTTACTTCCTGTTAAAGAACCTGAGGAACCTTTACTTCCTGTTAAAGTACCAGAGGAACCTTTACTTCCTGTTAAAGAACATGAGGAACGTTCCTTCCTGTTAAAGAACCAGAGGAACCTTTACTTCCTGTTAAAGTACCAGAGGAACCTTTACTTCCTGTTATAGAACCAGAGGAACCTTTACTTTCTGTTAAAGTACCAGAGGAACCTTTACTTCCTGTTAAAGAACCAGAGGAACCTTTACTTCCTGTTAAAGAACCTGAGGAACCTTTACTTCCTGTTAAATAACCTGAGGAACCTTTACTTCCTGTTAAAGAACCAGAGGAACCTTTACTTCCTGTTAAAGAACCTGAGGAACCTTTACTTCATGTTAAAGAACCTGAGGATTGTTCCTTCCAGTTAAAGAACATGAGGAACCTTACTTCCTGTTAAAGAACCTGAGGAACGTTACTTTGTGTTAAAGAACCAGAGGAACCTTTACTTCCTGTTAAAGTACCTGAGGAACCTTTACTTCCTGTTAAAGTACCTGAGGAACCTTTACTTCCTGTTAAAGAACCAGAGGAACCTGTACTTCCTGTTAAAGAACCAGAGGAACCTTTACTTCCTGTTAAAGAACCTGAGGAACCTTTACTTCATGTTAAAGAACCTGAGGAACCTTTACTTCCTGTTAAAGTACCTGAGGAACGTTCCTTCCTGTTAAAGTACCAGAGGAACCTTTACTTCCTGTTAAAGAACCTGAGGAACCTTTACTTCCTGTTAAAGAACCAGAGGAACCTTTACTTCCTGTTAAAGAACCTGAGGAACCTTTACTTCCTGTTAAAGTACCAGAGGAACCTTTACTTCCTGTTAAAGAACCTGAGGAACCTTTACTTCCTGTTAAAGAACCCGAGGAACGTTCCTCCCTGTGTTCCTCAGAGCGGTCAGGAGGAGATGAAGCTCCTCTCTCTGCTGCTCGCTCCCGTCTCCAGAATCCACGCCTACCTGAGCCACATCCAGGTGAGTCTGCAGCTACAGGGGATCAGGTCAACTTAGGCAAGTCAAATGTGTACAATAATTAAAAATGTAAAAGCTGGAACCATGAAGTATCTCATTCAATATAATAGAGTAGAATAGAATTTAAAGGTGGGGTAGGTAATTCACTTCAGAAACACTTTTTGTTATATTCCATGGAATGCTCTTAACATCCCGATAGCAATGAATATATTAAATGCTTTGACAATAAATACATTAAAAAATGTCATCTGTCATGACCGAAAGAACGAGATCGCGGATACAAGCGGCCGAGATGGGTTTTCTCCGCAGGGTGGCTGGTGTCTCCCTTAGGGATAAGGTGAGAAGTTCGGTCATCCGGGAGGGACTCGGAGTTGAACCGCTCCTCCTTCACGTCGAAAGGAGCCAGTTGAGGTGGTTCGGGCACCTAGTTAGGATGCCACCCTAGGGAGGTGTTCCAGGCACGTCCAGCTGGGAAGAGACCAAGGGGTAGACCTAGGACCAGGTGGAGGGATTCGCTGGCCCGGGAGCACCTTGGGATCCCCCAGTCAGAGCTGGTTGATGTGGCCAGGGAAAAGAAAGTTTGGGGCTCTCTGCTGGAACTGCTACCCTCGAGACCCGACCACGGATAAGCGGGAGAAGATGGATGGAATGTCATCTGTGGAAGCCGTAGTACTGTAAAAAGTACGACCAATCATCTGAGCCGGCCCGGCTAAAGTAACTGGATGGCCTACCTGCCTGTCAGTCTTCCATCTGTGCACAAATTTATCTCGTGCCCTCATTGGTCATGTGCGCGTTCGTGTGTGTTGGAGGAGGGGCTTTGTGAGGAAGTCTGAAGGAAGTGGCAGATTTTTTTCGGTTGCGTACTTTCAAATTCTAGCGCACTCGAGCTGGTTTCTCCATTCTTACCTACCCTACCTTTAAGGTCATTTAATAGAATAGAATATCTAGCAGTGTTGAACCTGATTTTTTTAATTTAAAGCACAGACTTCAGTTAAGCAGTATTTATATGGTTACCTAATTTTCTATAAAGTAAAGATGTGTTTACCTCCTTGTGATACATGCTCTGAAAAAAAGCACAGACTTCAATTTCTAAACAGAAAATAAATAACTTTAATTATTTCTTTAGAAGCTAAAATAAAATAAAGCGTTGTTTTTTTTAATGAAATGTAATACTGTGGCCTCCCTCCCTCCCGCGCTGCAGAGCCTGCTGCAGTGGACGAGGCCGGAGCACCCTGACTGCAGCCTGCTGCTGGGAGCAGAGCGCGCGCTGAGGAGCGTTCTGACTCGCTGCCATCAGACCCTGCAGGAGGACGTCCAGTGGGAGGAGGCCGGGGGTCAGAGGTCAGGAAACACCAACATATACACACTGTAGTTATACTCAAACATCCACATCTCCTCTGGCTGGAAGAGAACTCTCTGCTCCAGAGCTTCTCTTAATAACTGGACTTAACTCCCACTGTTCATTTTACATTCATGTTATATTTATCATTGAATAATCCATTCTTGCACAATGATATCCTGCATTATATGTGTTACTATCTATCTACCTACCTATCTATCTACCTACCTATCCATCTACCTACCTATCTACCTACCTACCTACCTACCTATCCATCTATCCATCTACCTACCTATCTATCTACCTATCTACCTACCTATCCATCTACCTACCTATCTACCTACCTACCTACCTATCCATCTATCCATCTACCTACCTATCCATCTATCCATCTACCTACCTACCTACCTATCTACCTACCTACCTACCTATCCATCTATCCATCTACCTATCTATCTACCTACCTACCTACCTATCCATCTATCCATCTATCCATCTACCTACCTACCTATCTACCTACCTATCTATCCATCTACCTACCTACCTACCTACCTATCTACCTACCTATCTACCTACCTACCTATCCATCTATCCATCTACCTACCTACCTATCTACCTACCTACATATTTGGACTTGACTTTGAAGTTATTATGATGTGAAAGAAGTTAAAAAGTGAACATGATTTGAAATGTGTATTTAAATGTGTTTTCCTGTCAGCAGTGATGCAGAGTCTGAAGGATGCTCTGAAGGCTGCAGGAGACAACAGACTGCAGGCAGCAGCTCAGTGCGGAGGTCAGTGTCGCCCCCTGCAGGCTGGAGGCAGCACTGCAGGACTGTTTCAGTTCAATGTGCAAAATGTTGCACCATGATCTCTGTATCTTTTGCACGATTTAGATTAGAGTGCAGGGAAATGTACTTGCAGATAAATGCAAGACGTGAGCTTCTTATTGTTCCATGGTAATTCAACTAACAAGTGGATATTTGTTTGTGTCTGTAGTAATTTAATTTTTTTTACTTTAGTCAAAACATCGTTATGACATCATAAAGTGGCCAAAATCTGATCAGCTCATTTTCAGACAGGTTTTTATAGAAATGGATCAAAAAGAGAGAGAATCTTTGTTCCTGAAACTTTCAGAGTCTCTTTCCACAGGGGGACACATAGGGGACACATAGGGGACACATAGGGGACACATGTTGATGTAGAAGAGACATGAAGAAGGGGATTTTGCAAAATAGGTGACCTTTAAGTAAAAACTAAGTGTTTCATGCATTTCCCTCTCCTCCCCCTGCAGAGAGGGGGGGTCCGGCCTCACTAACGGCCCCTCGATGCGGGTGGAGTGCTTGTCCTGCAGCCCTGTGAGGAGGACCTTCACCCCCCACCCTCACCCGCACTGTGGGCACGCCTGCTGCTCCCTCCTCGCCCCCTCCTCCCCCGCAGCGTGGGGGGAGAACAGCGACTCGGGGAAGGGCACCTACAGGCAGGAGCCCCCCCACCCTCACCTGCAGAGCGGGGGGGAGACGGACCCCGACGACACCTCAGGGTTCAGCTTCTCCTCCGTGTCCTCCTGCAGCCCCGATGGGACCCTGATGGGGGGCAGGCTGGGGGAGGAAGAGGAAGAGGAGGAGAGCCAGGAGCCAGTGCTGCTGAAGAGGGAGGGGCCCCGGGAGAGAGAGGGAACCAGAGAGAGGGAGGGTCCAAGAGAGAGGGAGGGTCCAAGAGAGAGGGAGGGAACCAGAGAGAGAGAGGGAACCAGAGAGAGAGAGGGTCCCAGAGAGAGAGAGGGAACCAGAGAGAGGGCGATGTGTCTGAGGTGGCAGATCCCCAGATTGACCCCGCACCCCCCCCCCCTGCCTGGTCAGCTCCTATGGGAGGAGAGTGGTCAGCGTGAAGAGAGGCTCCCCCCCCCCCCCCTCCATCCCAACAGCGCCTTCAGACCCATCTGGGACGACCCCAAACAGGTGGGATGACCCCAAAGCAAGTGTTTACCTTTTTAAACATAAACAATGTGATGAAAACTTCTGTGCAGCAATGCAAAGGAAATGATGGAAGCCGGATCGTCTTTAGTCAAACACCGATATTTATTGAGAGAGAATACAGCCGGAGAGTTCACAAGGTAAATTCACACTTTCATGCAAAGCAACCAAATCAACTCTGAAGACAAAGGAGACAGAAACACAGATCTATACATGAAAAGAGGAGGGACCTATATTCGCCTTTCCCCCAACCATTACCAGACATCGGAACAAAGGCACCTTTGTATTGCAACTCCTCATGTGCCCAAACCCCTCACCCCCACAGGAAGTCAGAGGACCTCTTGACCTGTGTCCTCCTGAGGTTACACGCAGGATCACATTACAGGCAGGAGTATATGCGATTTAACGAAAAGCATATCTTTGTGATTAACAGTTTCTCAGAAAGACTGAGAACCACTAAATACACAGATCGGATTAAAATATTCTCTGACAAACAATACATGAAAATCTCCCCTGCTGTGTGTGTGTGTGCAGCAGGTGGACTCGGCTCCGGAGAAAGACGGCCGAGGATTCATCCCCATTCAGACAGCCACGGCAGGGAGAAAAACCTCCAACAACAACCCCCCCCCCAGCCGGGAAAACATCAGGTACAAACACACACTTTAGACATAAAAGGTAATCCATTATCTTTTAGTTTGAGTCTTTTCCTTAAAGCTCACCTATTATGCAAAATCCACTTCTTCATGTCTCTTCTACATCAACATGTGTCCCCTCTTCTTCATGTCTCTTCTACATCAACATGTGTCCCCTCTTCTTCATGTCTCTTCTACATCAACATGTGTCCCCTCTTCTTCATGTCTCTTCTACATCAACATGTGTCCCCTCTTCTTCATGTCTCTTCTACATCAACATGTGTCCCCTCTTCTTCATGTCTCTTCTACATCAACATGTGTCCCCTCTTCTTCATGTCTCCTCTACATCAACATGTGTCCCCTCTTCTTCATGTCTCTTCTACATCAACATGTGTCCCCTCTTCTTCATGTCTCTTCTACATCAACATGTGTCCCCTCTTCTCCATGTCTCTTCTACATCAACATGTGTCCCCTCTGTGGAAAGAGACTCTGAAAGTTTCAGGAACAAAGATTCTCTCTCTTTTTGTCCTGATCCATTTAAATATAAAAACCTGTCTGAAAATGAGCTGCTCAGATTTTTGCCACTTTATGATGTCATAACGATGTTTTGGCTTGTGTAACCATTAGCCAATCAGCAACCAATGTAACCCCCCCCCCCCACACACACCTTATGACCTGAATCTCCTCCTAGAGCACCATTAGCCGCTTTCACACCAAGTACTTTGCCGTACTTAGTACCCCCATGGAACTAAGTACCAATCGCATTCACACCGGAATAAGTTCCTGGGGAAGACAAATGAAGCCGCTGACGACACTTCTTCTTCTTCGGGTTTATTGGCAGGCCGCAAACAACTTCACGGCGTATACTGCCACCCGAAGTCCCCGGAGTTGGGGACTGGCTTCAGTAGAAGCTGCTGGGAGTCCCAGCAGCTTCTACTGAAGCCTTCCGAGTAAATCGCCAGAACGCCGACACCTCCTCATCTCCACCGCTCCCATGTTTTCTTTTGTGTTGCCATAAGTTAGTCTCTCTGCGTTGGTGCGCGGGGCTAATGCTAATGCTAATGCCAGCAAATACAATGGCGGCTTCAAAACACTTTTCAGAGTTTTACGGGGTAAAAGTACTTGGTGTGAAAGCGCATATTGTGTTCTTTTTACCCAAATGTCTCTCAGAGGGGCGTGGGGAGTGGCTTCTTATTTTCATCTAAAGTAACAGACAGAGAATCAGCACTTTTGAAACAGGGCTGAAACAGAGGGGATTATGGGTAATGCTGCAATGATCTGAAGAACAACTTCAGATGTTTTGTATATATCTGAGACCTGTACTATATTGATGAAACACAGCATAATAGGGGACCTTTAAAGTAAATCCATTATCTTTCAGTTAGAGTCTTTTCCTTTAATAAAAACGTTATGAATGATAATTATTCGACCTGTTTCTTGTGTTCAGGGGGGGCCTGTGGGAGGACAGCGAGGACAGCGAGGGGCCCTGCAGCACCGTGTGAACATTTACACATTTACTTTATTTCCAATGTATTTATTTCAAGGAGACTTTTGCCCCAAATGGAAATGCATGAATCAACAAGCCTCAAATAAAGATTTGTTTTTTGCTTTTTGGTGGACATCTTTCTTTGTTCCAGATAACATTTTAAAGATTTAAGAAACATACTTTACATTGACTTTTAGATTATAAACTCATTTGATAAGATTTCTTTAATAGGTTTTAGTGCATGTAAATGGTCTGCAAAGGCTAAAATCCCTGTTTCTCTCAAAAACACTTTTTCCTCAGAATTCAAATTCAGGTTTTTTTCTCAGAATTTTGACTTATTTTCAGTGAAAAGAGGTGCTTTTTTAAAGTAGAGACACTACATACTGATATACACCTGAACATCAGCAGGAGAGGACTCTTTAAAGTAGAGACACTACATACTGATATACACCTGAACATCAGCAGGAGAGGACTCTTTAAAGTAGAGACACTACATACTGATATACACCTGAACATCAGCAGGAGAGGACTCTTTAAAGTAGAGACACTACATACTGATACACACCTGAACATCAGCAGGAGAGGACTCTTTAAAGTAGAGACACTACATACTGATATACACCTGAACATCAGCAGGAGAGGACTCTTTAAAGTAGAGACACTACATACTGATACACACCTGAACATCAGCAGGAGAGGACTCTTTAAAGTAGAGACACTACATACTGATATACACCTGAACATCAGCAGGAGAGGACTCTTTAAAGTAGAGACACTACATACTGATATACACCTGAACATCAGCAGGAGAGGACTCTTTAAAGTAGAGACACCACATACTGATATACACCTGAACATCAGCAGGAGAGGACTCTTTAAAGTAGAGACACCACATACTGATATACACCTGAACATCAGCAGGAGAGGACTCTTTAAAGTAGAGACACTACATACTGATATACACCTGAACATCAGCAGGAGAGGACTCTTTAAAGTAGAGACACTACATACTGATACACACCTGAACATCAGCAGGAGAGGACTCTTTAAAGTAGAGACACTACATACTGATATACACCTGAACATCAGCAGGAGAGGACTCTTTAAAGTAGAGACACTACATGCTGATATACACCTGAACATCAGCAGGAGAGGACTCTTTAAAGTAGAGACACTACATACTGATATACACCTGAACATCAGCAGGAGAGGACTCTTTAAAGTAGAGACATTACATACTGATATACACCTGAACATCAGCAGGAGAGGACTCTTTAAAGTAGAGACACTACATACTGATATACACCTGAACATCAGCAGGAGAGGACTCTTTAAAGTAGAGACACCACATACTGATATACACCTGAACATCAGCAGGAGAGGACTCTTTAAAGTAGAGACACTACATACTGATATACACCTGAACATCAGCAGGAGAGGACTCTTTAAAGTAGAGACACTACATACTGTTATACACCTGAACATCAGCAGGAGAGGACTCTTTAAAGTAGAGACACTACATATTGATGCAGGAGAGGACTCTTTAAAGTAGAGACACTACATACTGATATACACCTGAACATCAGCAGGAGAGGACTCTTTAAAGTAGAGACACCACATACTGATATACACCTGAACATCAGCAGGAGAGGACTCTTTAAAGTAGAGACACCACATACTGATATACACCTGAACATCAGCAGGAGAGGACTCTTTAAAGTAGAGACACTACATACTGATATACACCTGAACATCAGCAGGAGAGGACTCTTTAAAGTAGAGACACTACATACTGATACACACCTGAACATCAGCAGGAGAGGACTCTTTAAAGTAGAGACACTACATACTGATATACACCTGAACATCAGCAGGAGAGGACTCTTTAAAGTAGAGACACCACATACTGATATACACCTGAACATCAGCAGGAGAGGACTCTTTAAAGTAGAGACACCACATACTGATATACACCTGAACATCAGCAGGAGAGGACTCTTTAAAGTAGAGACACTACATACTGTTATACACCTGAACATCAGCAGGAGAGGACTCTTTAAAGTAGAGACACTACATACTGATATACACCTGAACATCAGCAGGAGAGGACTCTTTAAAGTAGAGACACTACATAGTGATATACACCTGAACATCAGCAGGAGAGAGGACTCTTTAAAGTAGAGACACTACATACTGATATACACCTGAACATCAGCAGGAGAGAACTCTTTAAAGTAAATATTTTTTGTAGGTATTCTGAATATTGTTCAAACTAAATCAGACATTTGAAGACAGCAAGCTTGGCTCTGTGAGATTGTAATGGACATTTGTTGACATTTGATAAACGTCAAGATGATCAATGAATTAATAACAATTCTGAACAGATTCATTGATAATTAAATATGTAGTTTTAGCCCCGACTAACAGAAACGCAGCAACGTTTTTTTAACCGAACACACCAGAAAATATGACAATAACCCGAAACTTCCCAAAATATTCAACTTTTTTCAACTTAAAAACCTTCAAAAAGCCGAATTTACAGTAAAAACAAAAGAAAACGAGGAGAGAAATGAGTAGTTCAGTACAAAATAAGACTGGGTGATTTATTAATCTCATCAAGACCATTAATACAAAGCAGTTAAAAGGCCACATACCATGAAATAAACCGACTGCTGGATGAAGCTTTTACAGTGCCACCGGAGGAAAATCTGGGGGTTAAAGTAAAAAAACAAACAAACACGAAGAAAAAAAACTAAAAGGACAACATCTGAAAATAATTAATCCCGTCAGCACTGGCCGGGGCGGGACAGAACACGAGAGGGGATTATATTTTGAAGAGGAAAGAGCACAAGTTTTCCTTTTGTTGAATTTTCGCTGAAATCCCACTCATGCTGCTGCGACGTCCTCATGTGTGTGTGTGTGTGTGTGTGTGTGTGTGTGTGTGTGTCAGGTGTGTGTGTTCCGCCCTGATGCACGTAGAAAGCGAGTTTGAACAGTTGCATAGGACCATTGCATTTTTTTTTTTTTTTTTAAACAGGACCTAAAAACAACCACGGCTCTTCAACAACAGTACAGCCTAAAGTGCACAAAGTGTGTTTTATCAGAAGAAAACAAACAAGAAATAAAGTCCAATTCTTCACCTGCAGGCTGAATACAAGTGTGTGTGTGTGTGTGTGTGTGTATGTGTGTGTGTGTGTGTGTGTTCACCTGCATTCAAACCGCCTGTTTTAATGAGCGTTAAAAAGTATTTGAAAAGGAGAAAAAGGCCATTAGTAGAAAGTTAAGCACACGTCTAAGTGCTCGGCATATTTTAATATCATATATTTTTTTTTAATGGGGAGGGGGGGCATGGCTTTCCTCAGGAGATTGTCTGTTAGTGACCTGTTTTATTTTAATTTTATTATCCGCCTGCTGCAGGATTATTAGGCTAAACTCGTCTGAACAGATGCGGATGAAAAGGGAGGAAAGAAAAACACTTTATACAAATTATTTAGTTAGTGTATACATGTTATATATACACAGTATCCACAAACATGTACAATTTCATAGTGTATAACTTTGTTCTAAACATGACATTTTTTTAGCTTTTTTTTGTTTTTTTAAACACCATTTTGCTTATTTCTGTAAAGTAGAAAAACAAAAATAAAAAGGCACATCTGAGCGTGATGCAGGGGTTATTTCAGTCTTTCCCAAAAGTTTTTCAAGCAGAGAAAAAAGGTTTAAAATGTTTGCAGAGAGGGGGAGGTTTAATGCATGCTCCCAGTACTGCTGCTTAATACCAACGAAGAAGAGTTTGTTTAAAGAGGGGGGGGGGGGGGCACAGTGTGAAGCAATCATGGCGGCCCCTTCCCCCCCCCCCCATGTCATTTTTATCTGATTCGCCCAAACTCGATGTGCAAATGGAGTGTTCTCGGGTTCACCGGATGTCCTTGAAGGCAACGTTTTGTGGCTGCAGAGTCACAGTGTTTTACATTTCAGATCCACGGTAAAGTGAGAGGGGGGGGACGTTCAGTGTCGCCTCCTTTAATGTCACATTTAAAAAAAAAAAATCCCTTTTCCCCCTGCATAAAATAAGACTTTGGCAACTGTTTTTTTTTTCTTACATGAGAAAACAAAGAGCTACGTCAGGAGGAGGAAGAGGAGGAACATCGCCGCACCGGAGAGATGAAGCATGGCGTTTGAGGCTACGTGCCCCCCCCCCCGATAGTCTAGTTGCCAGTATTGTGAACACAGACATGTTGAGGACCCCAACGTTTGATGATAGAAATGTATAGTACGGGTCCCCAGCACATAGAACACTGCCGGATGCTAACCTGCATATGATGAGCAATTAGCACAATTAGCACAAGTTAGCATTAATTATAGCCTAAGTGGACAATAGTTAAAAAATGGCTCGGAAGACTTGGAGTGGTTTGGGGGGTTATTGAGGATGCTGAATCCATTTCTGACATTTTCAGGATAAAAAAAATGGCAGTTTTAATCAGAAACAGGCCATATGTGTACGGTCTCAGCTGATTTTGACTACATTACCTCTACTATTTTCAAACAGATAAGCAATCTGTCCAATCCAGATGATCTAGAGTCCCCTAAAACTTCCAAATCTTCCAAACATTTCTCAAAATCAGCCCATAGAGAGTACAAATATAGCCAGTCTTGTTAAAACTGCCATTTTGTATCCGAAATGGACTCAGCTTTCTCAATAATGTTGATCTGGGCGTAACAATAACCCCCAAAACTACTAAAAAACTGTCGAAATCTGCCAAGCCATGTTTTAACTATTGTCTGCATATGCTAATTTATGCTAATTACCACAAACCAACTTATGCAAGTTATCATCCGGCAGTTTCTATGAGCTGGGGACCCGTACTGTACATTTCTAACGTAAAACTTTGCGGTATTTAACATTTCGGGGTTCACTACAAGACTCAAACTGACCATAGAGGGGGGGGGGGGGGGGGAAGTGTTTCAGACTCCTGGGTGTCGGTCAGCTGGCACACCAGTGTCTCATGGCACAGAGGGTGAAGATGATGAAGGCGAGCGACTGATCCCTTGAGAGGCACCGCGGGGGGGGGGGGGGGGGGGGGGGGGGGGGTTGGGGGGGGGGGGGGGGGGGGGGGAGTTTGATTCAGGCGGGTGGAGTCGAGGGAAATTCTTGAAATGATCAGCTGTTTATCAGAAACTCACACTGCGTTACCTTCCTGGAGAAAAGACTGTTTTACTTCTCGCAAACCTCCTTGATTAAAAAAACGGATAAAATAAATCAAGAATTGTACTCAAATGTTATACAAATTATTTGTTGTTTTTGTTCTTAAGTCAACTAAAATGTCTCTTATAGGGCTGACACATGGAGAGGAAGTCAAACATCTCAATATTTGTGATCAAATGCATCAAAATCGATGCTCAAACGAAATGAAAGGGTTGATTTTTGATGCTTTCAAAAATATTTACACCAGTTTTTCATCAATTTAATCATCGGTTACCTGATTGGCTTATCGTTAAAGGGACAGCAGCTTTAAATATCTGTTATATTGTAACAGCAGCCTTCAAGATCTAAGAATATATCTGGTCTCACATCGCATTACATCGGTGTGTCTTACCTATAGCTAAAATAAATGTTGTGAGACAATTTCTGGTAAGCACGAGATTTAAATTGGATCTTCAGCATGATTGTGTGTGCAGACCCTCAGTTTTACAGATCTGTTCATGATAAATACACTTCTTTTATCTATTAATTAACAATCTAGTCTTTCCACTAAAATGGCTTTGATCGATGGGTGCAAAAAGCATTAAAAATACATCTGTAGGAAACACAAGATCATGATTCTGTGGAGAGGTCTGTCCGTTACTCTATGCACCATGTCAGCTTTTTAGTAAAGTCATTGCAACATTCATTGAGAGTAGCACGCCTGCACGTATTGGACACTGCTTTAAATAATAAGACTTTTCTACGTTTTTTATGACTCTTTGTTCACCATGGAGGCCTGAGAGATCAATAAAGTTTTCTTCAAGACTTTAACAACGCTAACACGGTGCCAGTGACTGATAAACAGGGGATCGTGAGTGTGTGTGTTCCCTCTCAGCGTGTGTGTGTGTTCCCTCTCAGTGTGTGTGTGTTTTCATTCGTCGGTGTTCTCCACCAGCGAGAGGCCCTGCATCTGAGGGGGGGGGGGGGCAGCAGCAGCTCCCTCTTGTAAGTCTTTGGTGGGAGTTTGGGCAGCTGGGGGTTGCAGTTGTGGCGGGGGGGCACCGGGGGGGCGGTGATGGGCAGCGGGTAGAGGCTGTTCTGACTGGCGCTGAGCGGGCAGCTGCGGCGAGGGACGCGGGGCGACGGCGTGCTGGGGGGGGTGTTGGGGGAGCAGGGGGCGGAGCCAAAGTCCCAGTGATAGCGGCCCACTGGGGAGGGCTGCATGTTCACCGGGTAGTTGATGAAGATCTCCGGAGGTCGCTGAGGAACCGGAGGGGGCGTGTCGGGCTCAGGGTCGCGGGGCGGCGGTGGGGGGGGGCTGGGCAGCGGGCCGTCCATCGGGGGGCCGTTGTAGAGCGGGGTCCGGGGCTGGTTCCGAGGGGGGGGCAGCCGGGGGGGGGGGATCGCTGGAGGACTGTCGGACCTGGAGCTCATCTGAGACACAAGGAAGAGAAAATATTAATAAACAAAAAGACCCGGATAAGGACGGTTAGTGTTGTCGTTTTTTGTTTGTCTCTCTATGTATTTTCTTCGTTTTTGTGTTATTCTGTCAAAGCGTTTTGACAGCGCAAGAGTTTTTAGAAAAGCGCTATATAAGTGTCATGTATTATTATTATTATTATTATAGTGTACAGCAGACAGAACAGCCATAATGAGGTTTGTGAAGAAGTGTCTTCAGGGTGCATTTTCTCAAATATCCAGCAGGGGGCGACTCGACTGGCTGATTGTATAGAAGTCTGTGAGAAAATGTTCCTACTTCTCTCTCTCAGTAAACATTTCCCTGATGAGTTTATGGTCTCAATCTCCAGTTTCAAGGCTTCTTCAACACAGCATGATGTTCAACTAGTCAATGATAGTGCCACGCTGTTTTCCTACTACCAGTATTTGCATCCCAATATGACGTGCTTTATGGATGCACCACCTTACCCTATCACAGGTCAACACTCTCATACAAATATGGTCACTTTAGGCTAAAAAAAGAGAGTTTAAACTCCTTATTTATATAAAATCTGCAGTGAGATGTCATACTTGAGTTTTAAATGTAGTTCTTCATATAGGGAAGGAAATTAGCACGTGTCAAATAGACGGTAAAAGGTGTTGAAGGTAAAATAATTCAGGTCGCCTGTCACCATGGTTGATAAGGTTTTGCCTATCTTAAGAAATATTATTTTTTAATATTGCAACTCCTTAGGTTGCTTCTTCTATATAGAAAAAGAGATCAGAAGGTGCATCAGAAAATCTGTTCAATTCCTGACTTTATAGGAACCAATAGTATTATTTTTTGCACTTGGCATAAATATTATTGGTGTGAAATGACTCCCTGTTCTCACCTTGGATTCAGACGTGGCGTCTTTCCTCCGCGGCGGCAGAGGAGGCGGTTTCATCGACTCGTCCACGAGCTGATGGAGGCTGCCGCACGACACCGACTGGAACTCTGGGAAACAGAAGAAAACACCATCAAAGAGTTAAAAAACAACAACAGTGTGAGTTAAAGATGGAGAACAGGCCCTGCTCACTTTCACAGCACAATTATGGCGCATTTCCACTGCAGGGTTTTAGCGCGGCTCGCTCTTTTTTGCTTTTCCACTAGGGGTAGTGCCGGCTCACGGGTACTTTTTTTAGGACCCCTTCAGTCGAGGTTACAAGCGAGCTGAAAATATGCTTAGCTAGTGACGTAGAACACTGCCGACCGCTGATTGGTCGGAGAGAATCGTCACAATTCTTGCGCGACACAGTCCCCAAGCAGCATTTCTAAAGTAAGTAAGTAAGTAAGGCAAGTATTTCTAATTTCAACAAAGTCTTTTTTATTTCAACAAATCCATAAAGAAATGGCAGCAAAAAAACACACGCCGTGGTCATTGGACGAGGTACAGACGTTCCTCAAACTCGAGCTCGACTTGAAAGCGTTGTGTCCCCATCTATTGTAAAGCTCACTTCTAACAAACAAGCCTATTGTATCCTTACATTTATGCTCGACAACCCAGCCGATCGCCCCGCCTACACTGCGTGGTTACTATAGTTACTACCCTCGTTACTAACTCAGAGTATATGCAGGAATCCTGAAGTCAAATGTAAAACCTTTTAAGACCTTTTTTAAGACCCTTTATACATTTTAAGACCTCATGGCCACTTTGAGTTTTAACCGGTTACCTTGGCGACACACTTTACCTCACATTGACTATATACAGTATTGATTGTCCTTCCTCCTTATCTTCCAACCATTTGGACGCAGACTTGCATTTCCCAATAACGATGTTGCTTAGCAACCGGCGTAAACGGACCTTCGCGCTATCAAGCAGTGAGAGTGCGATGTCCTGTTCAGATGACGTCAAACCCAACGGGATGCCATAAATAAACTACACAGAATCACACTACACACCTACGCCATGATTACATTCAGGCAGACTGTAGAATACAACCTCTCTGGACCATTTATATACTTATTGAAAACAAGCTACAACATGTAATACCTTGGAAAATGCCGTTTAATACTTTTTAATAGCCTTAATTTTCGCTAAATTGATATATCAACTTTTAATACTTTTTAAGACCCCGCGGACCCCCTGTAACTGTAATGGAAACGCAGCTTAAAGTGAGCCGAACTGAGCAAAGGTGAACCGAGCCATGACGAGCCGCGCTAAAACCTGTAGTCAAAATGCGGCTTTAGGGAGACTCATCCACCAGACAGCAAGAAAACAGACAGTGAACATAAAAAACATGGAAATGAATGAAAAATAAGACACATTTTGTGTTTTTATTTATCTAATTTTACTATAAGTTATAGTAAAATTAGATAAATAAAAACACAAGATACAATTTGGATGTATATAAAAAATATACTCATAAGATGAATTATGTGCATATTAAGTCAATAATACAAATAATAAAATATAACATTAAGAGGAATTGTATGTATAATATAGGATGGAAAATAAAATCTAACCAAAATAGATTAAATATATGCAATGATAAAATGTAAAATATATAATGTTCGTACGTAGAAAGACTTGAAATGGGGAGAGAAAACATCTTGTAGAAACAATTTAATTGAAAAGGGAAAAGCCAACACTCACTTGAAGGCGGCAGAAGCACAGGAGCAAAAATGGAGTTATTTCCTGTAAAATTTGAAGAGGGAGAAGAGGATTGATTTCAAAATAAAAGTGCATGCTCTTACCTTTCAGAATAAAAGCAGGGCCCGTTTTAAATCAAGTGTGACATTAATGTAGCGCAGTAAAACGTTTTCCCCTCGTCAAATAAAAGTGTAAATAAGCTTTGAATGAAACTGAATTTCAGTTTGATGTTTATATGGTTTTCAATATATTTTCTTTATGTTCTCTACCTTTGTTCAAAGCTGAGAGAAGCCACAAGTAAACATGTGCAATGTTCTTTGTTGAATGTACAAAGAAAACTAAAAGAAAAGATTGTAAATACTTAAGGAAAGTAACTCCAAGACCACCAGACTCAGGGACCGTTTCACCCCATAAGACTATTAAACACCTGAACTTTTGAAAGAACATCCATAACATTCATCCGATTGCATTTTGCTAATTATTTATCTAATATATAATTCGATTTACTTGTATATAGACTGATAGCACTATTTCTATTTTATTTGTATTCTCTTGCACATCTCCATATATATGTTGCACTGTTAGAGGAGCCTGTGACCTACGTTTATCATTGACATATCTACACTGTAGCTAATGTGCTAATGACAATACAGTTACCTTGGCTGCTGATTGGCTAATGGTTACACAAGCCAAAACATCGTTATGACATCATAAAGTGTCCAAAATCTGATCAGCTCATTTTCAGACAGGTTTTTATAGAAATGGATCAAAAAGAGAGAGAATGTTGATGTAGAAGAGACATGAAGAAGAGGGGACACATGTTGATGTAGAAGAGACATGAAGAAGAGGGGACACATGTTGATGTAGAAGAGACATGAAGAAGAGGGGACACATGTTGATGTAGAAGAGACATGAAGAAGAGGGGACACATGTTGATGTAGAAGAGACATGAAGAAGAGGGGACACATGTTGATGTAGAAGAGACATGAAGAAGAGGGGACACATGTTGATGTAGAAGAGACATGAAGAAGAGGGGACACATGTTGATGTAGAAGAGACGTGGAGAAGAGGGGACACATGTTGATGTAAAAGAGACGTGAAGAAGAGGGGACACATGTTGATGTAGAAGAGACATGAAGAAGAGGGGACACATGTTGATGTAGAAGAGACATGAAGAAGAGGGGACACATGTTGATGTAGAAGAGACGTGGAGAAGAGGGGACACATGTTGATGTAGAAGAGACATGAAGAAGAGGGGACACATGTTGATGTAGAAGAGACATGAAGAAGAGGGGACACATGTTGATGTAGAAGAGACGTGGAGAAGAGGGGACACATGTTGATGTAAAAGAGACGTGAAGAAGAGGGGACACATGTTGATGTAGAAGAGACATGGAGAAGAGGGGGACACATGTTGATGTAGAAGAGACATGAAGAAGAGGGGACACATGTTGATGTAGAAGAGACATGAAGAAGAGGGGACACATGTTGATGTAGAAGAGACATGAAGAAGAGGGGACACATGTTGATGTAGAAGAGACATGGAGAAGAGGGGACACATGTTGATGTAGAAGAGACATGAAAAAGTGAATTTTTGCATAATAGGTGACCTTTAAGATGTAAAATGTGTGCGCCCCTCACCTCCGTACGAGCTGCTGAAGTCGTGATCCATGAATACGGAGCTGATGTCGGAGGTGGCGGACTGCGGGGGGGTGGGCGTGTTGGGGGAGGTGGGCACGGAGGCAGGGGACTCGGGCTCCGTCTCCGGGATGCTCCGGAAGGTGATCTTGTGGGGCGGCTCCCTCTCCAGGGGCACCGGGTGGCCCTTCAGGGTCCCAGAGGTAGAGGTTCGGACAGGCCGGATCCCCGGGGACTTCAGGTTGTACATCGTCTTCCTGGGCTGCAGCACAACACACAGAACAGGCTGTCATCAATACATTATCTCTTTACAATTAACTGACAACAAGTACTGTCCAAGAAGGGGAAACGGACACAACAGGGATAAATGACCAGTTATTGGAAAATAATATAATACGGCAAATGATGCACAGTGATATAAATATGGGAGAATAGATACAAAACAGGGATTTAATGCCACAATGATTGGAAAAAAGTATAATAATAAAAAAATTAATGTAAAAATCGAAAAACCTAAGATAAATATAAAAAGAGAAAAATATCAAAAAAATAATACAAAATAAAAATGTGATAAAACAAGATGTCCTCTAAAAGCACTCTATAATGTGGATGGATGTACGTACGTGATGAAAAATAAAACATACTGAATAATAATAATAAACTTACAGGTAATGCAGAAGAAAATGCTTTACAATAAGGGAAAATAGACAAAAGAAAAAAAACAGGAATAAAATGCCAACTTAATGTAAAATAAAATGAAAAATAAAACACATTTCATATTAATAATAAAAAATAAGATAAATATAAAAAGGACATACGATTTAGATGAAATATATGCATAAAATAAGACTTAAAAAAATGAAAAAGCCAAGGGATCATAACAGTTTTGACAAGAAAGTGCAGTTTTGGAGAATATGTAAGTTATTAAAGACATTGCTCTAAAAACCGGACTAAAATACAATTGCTGCATGTCTAGCATTTGGGACGAATTCGGAGCTCAGGAGTGAAACACTTACAAATCGAGGAGCCTGCCTGCAGTGCCGTGGCTCAATATCCAGAGACATTTTGAACAAGTAGTCTGCAAACTCCTTCTCACTCCGGTTGTTCATCGGGTTCAGGTTCTCGAAGAACCGCTGGGGAACACGCAAAGAAAAAAAATACATGTTTTTAATTCAGGATCCATGTGCAACAACAAAGAAGAGACATCTCATTCAGAATATATACACACATGTTTTAAAATGTGGGATCTAACAACAAAGAAAGAAAAGACGTTCATGATCAATAGAGAGGCGAAGTCCCTCCCGTTCCGGGGAGCTCCATGGGACCTTACTTCGGGGAAAGTATGTATTGAAGTCAATGGAGAGAGAAAGATTATCTTTTGATCCCGTTTGAATCGTGCCACGAATTACACATATGATGTTTGTCAATTTAAAATATAATTTTGCAAGTTAAAAAAATTAAATGTGTCGTAAAACTGTGAAGTAACACTTTTTTTGTGTGAAACACAATGACCTACATCTCCCGTCTCGCACCACACACCAAGACGGCCGTCACGTTGAAACATTTCACTTCTTTCTTTCAGAACGAGGCGGAAAGTATTAAAAGAGGTGAAAATCACTCCAAGTCTGGGCACGTTGAGAGCTGTGCATACACACAAGGGGAGTTAGTCGGTTCCTAAAAGCCAGCATGCGGGACCGGGACTCTGGGATTTGTAGTCTTTCTAGTTGCGTATTTTTCATAGTCTTATATTTCAACAGTTTTACGACAAACTGAGACTTTTTGGACATGGAAATTATTTTTTAAGATTGACAAACATCGTATGTGTAATTCATGGCACAATTCAAACGGGATCGAAAGATAATCTTTCTCTCTCCATTGACTTCAATACATAATTTTTTCTAAATAAGGTCCCATGGGGCGGAAATAGATGGGCGGGACTTCGCCACTCTATAGATGAGAGTAACACCTACGTCTGTGTCTGTGTGTGTCTGTGTGTCCATCTGTGTGTGTGTGTGTGTCTGTGTTTCTCTGTGTGTGTGTGTGTGTCTGTGTGTGTGTGCACGCTCTGCTCCCTTGGCTACAATCTTTCCTGGTTGTAGGATTGGTGTTTAGCTTTTTCTGATCATATTTAAGACTTTTTAAGGCCTTAAATTCTGATTATCAAATGTAAGACTTTTTAAGACCCCGTGGGAACCCTGTATATAGGGAATATCTTTGGGTTCAGGGTCTCTATGAAACGAGTTCAGGGACCACAGAGAAGATGGTAGAAGTGAGCGCTCACCCGGATCTCGTGTTCCACCTTCAGGCAGTACGGCTGGTTCTGGTACTGCTGGATCTCTCCGGTGATTTCCGCCACTTTCCTCCTCTTGCTGAAGTTGATCAGCTCTTTGCCGTGGCGCTTCAGGAAGTCCGGGTTCCCTTCCTCCGTCTTCAGGATGTTGGTTAAATAGATACCTGAGGAGGAGGAGGAGGAAGAGGAGGTGTTTCATTACTACATTATTATTATTATTATTATTATGATGCGCCGCTTTCCCCCTTGTTCTCCAGTAGGACTCAGATGAGGGTGTTGCACTTTTTTTGTACATGTCATGTTTTGGTGTTGTTTAGTTTCTTTCTGTCAAGTGGGAACTAAGTATTTTGTTTTGTACGTTTTTGTGTTTCTCTTATTTTCCTACGATACTGTTATGATTGGCTGTGAGTTAGAAAATATGAATGACAGACCATCTATTTCTAGTTATTATATTTTCTTTGAGAAAGGGGCAGGTCATGTCAGATTATTTTCGTCTCCCTGCTCCTTTTCGGGTACGGTGTGTTTACAGAGACATGTTTTGTAAATAATTGTTATACATTAAGTTGTGCATACCATGAACGGAACAAATAGAAATGCAAGGTATATGCAGGAATCCTGAAGTCAAATTTAATACATTTTAAGACCCTTTCCATACATTTTAAGACCTCATCGCCACTTTGAATTCTAACCGGTTACCTTGGCGACACACTTTACCTCACATTGACTATATACAGAATTGATTGTAAGATAGCACAACTTAACAGCTTGTGATAACTCCTAATCATAATTCAGATAGAACAAAGCACAAGAGAATGAATAGTGTGACCAACCCAATGCAAGGTTTATTAGAAAAATAAACCATTAGAAAGATTTAGGCATTGTTCCCAAGAGATGCAAACTTGCATTTCCCCATAACGATGTTGCTTAGCAACCGGCGTAAACGGACCTTCGCGCGCTATCAAGCAGTGAGCGTGCGATGTCCTGTTCAGATGACGTCAAATCCAACAGGATGCCATCAATAAACTACACAGAATCACACTACACACCTACGCCATGATTACATTCAGGCAGACTGTAGAACACAACCTCTTTGGACCATTTATATACTTATTGGAAACAAGCTACAAAATGTAACACCTTGGAAAATGCCGTTTAATACTTTTTAATAGCCTTAGTTTTCGCTAAATTGATTTATCAACTTGTAATACTTGTTAAGACCCCGCGGAGAACCTGAAATGAAATGACGGTGAAGCAGGGTCAGAAGTTAGGCACCACATGAGGTCAAATGAAAATAAAAACGTACCAAAGAAAGGCACACAGGGCGGGTTTATTGACTTGAGTTTAGCCAAATATTTCTTAAAGTGGTCCTGACTCAGCTCCACTGCTTCCTCCAGGATCTTCTTCTTCCTCTCCGGTATCGCCTGTTGGTGCAGAAGAGAGAAATAAATTATGTTCAGCATTGGGATTAAAATGCATGTAAAAAAAAACTACAAACATCAGATGTGTCTTAATTATTAATATCAAGGTAAGGTTTACAACAATTAGATATTAAAAAAGTGTTATGGTGTTCTCCCTGACCTCGAAGGTGTGGTCCAGCCGGTACACGGGGACAGAGTTGATGGCGCTGACCACCTCCAGAACCCCGTTGAAGTTGTTGAGCTCCTGGAAAACCTGCAGGATCTCGATGACCCGAGACATCACGGCCACGCGCTCCTCCAGGTTCATCGTCTCCACAATGCACCTGAGACACACAGTGTTAGAAAAATGTCACCTTTTTCTCAAAATGTTGGCTTTTTTCTGAAAATCCCACATTCTGACATTTTTGTCAAAATTCTTTATTTTTGTCAAAATTCTTTATTTTTGTCAAAATTCTTTATTTTTTCTCAAAATTTCAAAATGTGGACTTTCTCTCGAAATCTCCAAATTCTGACTTTTTACTAAAAATCTCCGAATTCTGTATTTGTTCTCAAAATCTCAAAATCCGAATTTTTTTCTCAAAATTCTGACTTTTGACTAAAAATCTCAAAATTCTGTATTTTTTCTCAAGATCTCAAAATTCTGACTTTTTTCTCAAAATGAGCTTCAATCTCAGGATCCATGTATTTGTGATCCTCTCCAGAATGGAAGGAGTCATCACATACAGAGCATCAACTAGTTCCTGAACAGTGTCCTTCACATGCTGATATCCAAGAGAGGGAGTTACACAGTCACAAGATGGAGGAATAGAAAGCAGTATTCAATGTTTACTTCAGATTAGCTCCACGTCAGAAATGAGCATGCTTGATGTCTCTCTCCATAGAGGCTGAATCATCATGTTAATCACATAGCTATCATATGCCTCAAACAGTCCTGATGCTCTTCTAGGTCATCACACATCCTGTCATGTTCACAGCTGCAGTTGGGATACCTTTGTTATCATGTGGACTCTGATATTGGAAGAGTACATTCAGTATTTTCCCAACACACAGGTGCTACAGGTGTAAGATGATGGTCTGATTTAGACTGAAGATAAAGAGTGTGTGTGTGTGTGTGTGTGTGTGTGTGTGTGTGTGTGTGTGTGTGTGTGTGTGTGTGTGTGTGTGTGTGTGTGTGTGGACTCACTTCTCGAACCACAGCGTGAGGTTGGTGGTGTGGCGGATCATACGCAGCAGGTTCGGGGAGTTCTTCTCTTTGTCCTCTTTGGTCCAAACGCTGCCCACTAACTCCGAGGGACGCACCGCTCTGAGGAGGAGGAGGAGGAGGAGGAGGAGGAGGAGGAGGAGGAGGAGGAGGAGGAGGAGGAGGAGGAGGAGGAGGAGGAGGAGGAGGTTTATCTTACAGACAGGCTTTAAGCAACAATTTCATCGTAACCAGAAAATGGTAAAAAATTCACTCTGCAGCAGATTGTTGTATTTATCTGTAACTAAATAATATTAATGAAACATTGTTAAAAATAAAATATAAAAAATCTTTAGACAAAATTCACACATTTAAAAATTCATAATTAAAAAATCCTTAGAAAAAATGTGTAATAACAAAATAAAAATATTTAGGAAAACACTATTTATTCAACTAATCATAATAAAAACATTACAAAAATGTATAAATACAGTTAAAAAAGTATTATTATTTTCCTTAGGGAGTAACTGTAGAAATATAATACATATTTATAGATATTAAAAAAAGGTCTTATAAAACAGATATACATACATTATTGTCACAGATATCTGTATTATAATGTTTTGGGCCCTTTCAGCTATAAAGTGTATTTATCATAATTATTATAGGCAAGGCAAGTTTATTTATATCACACTTTTCAACACAAGGCAATTCAAAGTGCTTTACAAAAAACAAAAGACATTCAGAAAAGGGCATTTAAAATCAGTCATTAAAAAGAAAAGATAATAAATTAAACATTAAAAGAAAAAAGTACATGGATCAAAGTTACAGTGCAGTCTAAGATGTGAATAGTTCAATTAAAAGCAGCGACAAAAAGAAAAGTCTTCAGCCTGGATTTAAAAGTAGTCAGAGTTGCAGCGGACCTGCAGGTTTCTGGGAGTTTGTTCCAGATATTTGGAGCATAATAACTGAACGCTGCTTTACCATGTTTATCTGGATGGTTCATAATTTAGCAGGAGGTCAGAAATGTATTTTGGGCCTAAACCATTCAGTGCTTTATAAACCAGCAGCAGTATTTTGAAATCTATTATTTGACACACAGGAAGCCAGTGTAAAGACTTCAGAACTGGAGTGATGTGATCCACTTTCTTAGTGTTAGTGAGGACTCGAGCAGCGGCGTTCTGAATCAGCTGCAGCTTCCTAATAGATTTTTTAGTGAGACCTGTGAAGACACCATTGCAGTAGTCCAGTCTACTGAAGGTAAAAGCATGTTTTTCTAAATCCTGCTGTGACATTAGTCTTTTAATCCTAGATATATTCTTTAGGTGATAGTAGGCTGATTTAGTAACAGTTTTAATGTGACTGTTGAAACTCAGGTCCGAGTCCATGACTACACCTAGATTTCTGGCTTTATCTGTTGTTTTGAACATTGCAGACTGAAGCTCAGCGCTAACTTTTATACGTTCTGACTTGGCTCCAAAAACCATTACCTCAGTTTTATTTTTGTTTAATTGGAGAAAGTTCTGACACATCCAGTCATTGATTTGTTCAATGCACTTACTCCGTGTTTGAATTGGAGCATAGTCCTATAATTATACCCATTATAATATATGTTGTGTCTGTACGCCGCCCTGCCCTCCTCACCTGTACAGCTCAGACTCGAGCAGCGTGAGTTGCCGGGCGATCTCGATGGGGTGAAGGGTCATGAGGTCGAAGGTCTCCACCTGCCCCGCCCGGCAGATGTGCCACTCGATGGGGGGGGGGCGGCGACTCGAAGGTGATGTTGTGGCTGACGCCGTTCGACTGCGTCTGCAGCTTCCTCTTGATGATCTTATTGATCGACTCCACCCACTTCCT
>NW_022989876.1:0-85000 GCF_902827175.1 Gymnodraco acuticeps | reverse complement strand
CCTTTTCTCTGTGTCTGAACAGATAGTAAACTTTGAGTATCCTGGATTCAAAGTCAACAGTTTGGACCACATTCAATTGTTTATAACAAGCGACCACCCAAAGACAATCTGCTTTAAGTTTGTGTTATTCAATGTTCAAACACTTTAAGATTTGATTTATAATGTGTGTTTGTTGCCTAATGAACACACTTTAAAGATGCTACAAACCTAATGGCCGTCTTGATGCCATCTAGAGAGATTTATTCTGTGTGAGCAGAAGTCGTTAACCCTTTTACCTTAAAGGATTTTATTGCAGCTGCTCTTGATACAGAGAGGTTTTTAATGGTTCTTCACTTACAGGCTATTCTTGTGCTTTACTCCTTATAAGGATACATATATATAAGAGAAATACTGCGGCTCGGTGAGGACGCCAGGGCCTTAAGAGGACAGAGTAAAAGAACAGGAGACGAAGATCCTTTGTTCTATGAAATGAAAGCTGCGTTTTATCTACAAGTTTACAGACTCTAAACTTTAAACAAAACCTTGTCTCAATCCAACCGTAAGGGTTTAATTCAACCTGAACACAACATTTTATCTAGTTAGACTTTTGTGTGAAATTGTCTTAATTAGTATCTGAATTCAAGATGGCAAAACATTTTTTTGTGAGATCTCTGTTGACAAAAATGTAACCAATGAGTCAAAGCGGACATATGTGACACTTTTTCAAACATTCTGTCCAGGCTTTTCTCAGTACAGACGTGTGACTACGAGCGTCTGTTGTGGTACTTTAGGTACATTACAAAATTCCGTAATTCCCCATATCATGTAAAACTGTACGTATAGCAAGCACATACTCCTGCTTTGTACCACATTTAGTGCAGCTGATGGCCCTTACGACCTTTAAAAACAGGGTATATGCAGGAATCCTGAAGTCAAATGTAAAACCTTTTAAGACCCTTTCCATACATTTTAAGACCTCATCGCCATTTGGAGTTTTAACCGGTTACCTTGGCGACACACTTTACCTCACATTGACTATATACAGCAGGGGTGGCCAACCCGCGGCTCTCGAGCCGCATGCGGCTCTTTGCCTAGTTTCATGCGGCTCTTCAGTTCATATCGAATTTTATATGTGTGAGTTTGGGGGAGAGACACTGACTCCTGACTAGTGTTGCACGGTGTACCGATACTTGAAAGGTACCACGATACCCTGCCGTTAAAAACGTTACGATTCCTCCGTTTCATTAGTATCGGTACTTTAAGAATGACGGGGAAAAGTACTCCGGTGAGAAAGCACCGTTTTAATAAGAGCCGTGTGTGTTCAGCGCTCTGCTTCCACTCCCTGCACTGCAGCCGTGCCTGCAGTCCCGCCCCTCTCAAGCACGCTCTAAGTGCCTCCCCTCTCTCGTGCACGCGCTAGCTGCCAGAGCATGTGAGAAAACGAGAAGCATGGCTGCAAGTGGGAGTGCAACTGCCGCTGCGCCTCGGCTTGTTGACAAAAAGACGCCAGAAGCGACATTTGGAAGTATTTGAGCTATATCTCTGACAGTGAGGGCAAGCCTACGGACACCACGAGGCCTGTCTGTAAGACATTTATTAATTTTATTTAATACGAATTCTTGTCATTTATTTTATTTATTGTTCTCATTGTTTAAAAGTTTGTGTTATGGTTATGGTTCTGGTGTGAAATAAAGCACAATAATTACATTTAAGACCGTTTCCCTTTTTTTTAAGAAAATATCGAAAAATAATCGGAATCGCAATTCTTGACTTGGTATCAAAACCAAAATGTTGGTATCGTGACAACACTAGCTACTCCTGACAGTTAAACCTGATATTTAGTAGGTCTGTTAAGTATTGAATGCTGATAATTCTGACGTAATTTGGCCGGTCAAAGTTGTTTGGGCTCGGATAAAATCACTCCGTTACTTTCGTCCCGTGTTATGTATGTTGTGTGTGGTGTCAGTATGAGAGGATGACAGCGCGTATAATTTTGATGTGGCCCAAGAGCCAATCACAATAATACCTGCGATGCAGTGAACCAATCACCTTTGAGGGGGGGGAAACCTATCGTTGATTAAACATTATCCAGTGTTTCCCCTACCATTGTCTTGGAGGGGCGCTGCGCCCCGCAAACGGAGCCCCACACCCCCCCTGAAATTCAAGGTGTTTAAAAAAAATATATATATAATTTTTTTTTTAAATATATATATATAGCACCAAATTGCAAATAATCTAGAACTACTGTCACTTTTCACATTGAACATGTGCTCTTTTATTAAATAAACTAAACGCTTTCATTTTAAGTTGTGAGTTTAGTGTTTTTGACCCTATAAGAAACACTGATGCATTAATCAATAACAATAATCCACAGCTCCTCTCTCTGCTCCAGAGGATTTAAAAAAAAAATATCCCAATGCCACAAAAATGCATCAGTGACGTGGTTGAAATCTTGTCTCCAGAAAACAAAAAACTGAAACAAGCGGTATCAGTGACTGTGTGTTTGATGTGGCTCTTTGAAGTAACATAGAAAAAATGTGGCTCTTAACCTCTGACTGGTTGGCCACCCCTGATATACAGTATTGATTGTCCTTCCTCCTTATCTTCCAACCATTTGGACGCAGACTTGCATTTCCCCATAACGATGTTGCTTAGCAACCGGCGTAAACGGACCTTCGCGCTATCAAGCAGTGAGCGTGCGATGTCCTGTTCAGATGACGTCAAATCCAACGGGATGCCATCAATAAACTACACAGAATCACACTACACACCTACGCAATGATTACATTCAGGCAGACTGTAGAATACAACCTCTTTGGACACTTTATATACTTATTGAAAACAAGCTACAAAATGTAACACCTTGGGAAATGCCGTTTAATACTTTTTAATAGCCTTCATTTCCGCTAAATTGATTTATCAACTTTAAATACTTTTTAAGACCCCGCGGACCCCCTGTAAATACATGAATACAATTAGTCTTTAAAAGGAATAAAATAGACAGGTAAGTGGCGTTAAACTCTTGTCAAACAACGGAACGTGTAGTGGGGATCGGGAAAGGTGCTTAGCGCAAGTTCAACCAGGAAGACCGTCTTTAGTCAGTCATTCACATATTTCCAGCTCTCTCCTCTCAATCAGTGATCGGGGGCGTTACTCCCCAGCTATCACTTCGCCTCTATTCCCACAAGCCTATCATAGTGCACTGCTAAACCTTTAAATCTGCTCTCTCCCCTTCCTCACAGTTGTCATTTCAGGTGACTCAACGCAGCCCTCCTCCACCTTCCTTTCTTCCAAATCCAGGGTCAAGCTTAAACCACTCCTCTTCAGACCGACCTCCATCAATCCCTTCATGCCTTCACCACCACCAGTGTCTAGACCAGGCAGGGGTGTCCTTTTTTCACCTACAGAAAAATATACGAAGGGCTGGGCTGCTCACTAGAGGTATATCGCCTCATAAGTTCAGTTATAAATGAGCAAAATCAATCAAATGTAGGTACATGATGCTTGTGAGTGTTGGCAGCTCATCCCTTAAAGCAGAAGCCTCAGATTGATTATAATAGGAAGGGTGTATTTCAAGCTTGTAAATAAGTCATTGGGCTTTTTTCTTATCAACTAAGATATGTTAGAAAATGTTTCCAACTTGAATTGACTGAATTTATTTGAAAAGTGGTCATGAATACTACTGTGTGATATTTAAGAAGTACAATATAAGATAAGCACACGTTTCATTTGTGGGCCGTATTCCATTATACTTTTTGAATTTGCTGAGGGCCGATTCAAAATGGTCTGCGGGCCGCATTTGGCCCCCGGGCCGTAGTTTGGACACCCCTGGTCTAGACCCCGGGCGGGGGGGGGGTTCATCGATTCGGGTTTTTCCCTCCCGAATGATATTCTAGCACAACGGGGTCTAATCACCAAAACACCATTACATGCTTCTGTGTATTCCCGGCAATAAATATATATCGTTACATCAACGTTACGTCTCTCCTGATTGATCTGTGGTACCTGAGTTGGACCGGCTGCACGTACTCCTTCCTGAACCGCTGCAGCTCGGCCGCCATCGGCTGGTCCCCGTTCCAAAGCGCCTGCCGGTCCTCCTCCGTCGGCTCTGGCTCCGGGATCTCAATCCTGAGGAGAATATTATCAGATAAATGAAGACAAACAACACCACAGCACTGAGAGATATCGCTCTTATGGCTGCAGGAGGAATACAGTAAAGCACATAGCGTCTGAAGTGTACCTGTCTATGAGCAGGGTGAGCAGCTCCTGTGGTTTGCAGAAGGATCGGTACGTGGTAAGAAACGTGCGCACAAAGTTAGGGTCTACAAACAGATAGAATAGATTAGATAACAAAGCAAGAGACCCTACATCACAATGCAAAAATACTGTAAAAACTATAAGAAATATCTGTTTACAAACTCTCACATGACTCCATGATATTTGATACATTTTTCCAGTACTTTTTCAAGCAAAAAATGCAGTTTTTTCATACGATATAGACATTTAAAGATACCACCTTGGACTATAACGGCCCGTCCACACACAGGCATGAAAAAAATCTTTCAAAGCTTCGCCCATTCACTTGGGGTGACGTAGAAGATTTTGAATCTTCGCCGAACTGCATTGTGGGGAGCGGAGCATGGCTTTGCAAGCATCGTGAGATAAAAAGTTGAGCAATGTTCAACTTTTGATGCTCCCGATGCTTTCGAAGCTGGCATCAGCCAATCAAATCCCGTTTATGCAAATCCCGCCAGTACAAGCGCTAGCCAATCAAACCGCGTGCAAGCTGGGAGAGCAGTTCATTTCCTCATATTCCAAACGAGAAATTACGGTAGCAAATCACCCGGTTCTTTACGACCAGAACTATTTACCGGGATACAAACCGGAGGAGCCAGGCATGGAGGGAGGTGGCAGAGACAGTGGGTGAGACTGGTAGGTTTTCGCCTGTTTGGGGAGTTTATATCCAGTTTACTTTGTTTTAACATTGCTATTGCTTTGTATGTCGGGGGCGGGAGATTCATGTGATTGGTTGTTGGTCGCAAAAAATCGCCAAGCTTCAGACACGCCCAGCTTCAAGATTTTTCAAGATTTTTTTCATGCCTGTGTGTGGACGGGCCGTAAGGTGTATGGAGATTATTTACTGCAGCACTATCCCAAATGTATGCATTTCCAATAACATCTTACTATTTACGACACTTACAATGCTTCCTCAGACGCCGCAGTGTAAGTACTGTTTATCCTTAATTTGGGTAAGAGCTTTGGATGTTTTGCAATGTTTTAAATAGTGCATTTTAGTCATGTGTTAGTGAAGTAGTGAGCATAGACTGGATATATTAGACATAATGCTCACACAACTCAAATCTAGACTTCTAAAATGAATCCCTTATTTATATTCTTTAAGGTGAATATGCCTATATATATGATATGATATACAACAGAGGAAAGTCGGAAAACACTTTATTTTAAAAACGCATTTTTTGCATGAAAAATGACTTGAAAAAATGTTTATATTTTACCCCTCCAACTGAAGTGTTTTCCTTCCTGTATTTTGCTGTTGTTAAAACTTTAATTCATCAAGACTTTGAGTCTACTTTTTGATTGTCTGTCACCGTGGAGGCATGAGAGAAAAGCCACATATTCCTCAGGAATTCAAGGCAACATTTCGGGGAAGAACTGATATACTGATGATCAAAGAGTGCCGCAGTGACGCGTCCTAAAACCCGGAAGTAAACTCCTTCCGGTTCCTTCGACAAACAGCAATGCAGTTTCTCCATAGGATTTTGGAAAATAGCTGGAAATAAGGTCTGTGGTTGAAACACATTGAAGAGACGGGTCACGTTTGGTTCAGCCGGATAATCTCCACATGTCTACCCTACTTTTATAATGTTCTAATCATAAATCTAGTCACCGGAAGCAAAATGCTAATGTTATGCTATAAAGGAGCTACAGCAGGGTCACTGCTTCAACGTCACGCCAACTTAAGATCCATATTCAAACATACAGATTGTAAATGGTACGAGTTGAAGCGTTTGTTTGAACAGTCTGCAGGAGGCAGGGACTTGCTCTCAAGCAGAACAGGGCAAACAAAGTTAGAGGAGTGTTTACGTGTTCGGCGTCATGACGTACAACGACCTCGACAACTTCTGTAGTCCTATTCAGCCACTTGTTAACAACCATCGTTTTTCAGACACGTCAACTCTTCAGAAATCACCAGTGGGGTCACTGCTGATGGATTTAATGTCGTAGAACAAAACGTGATCCGTCTCTTCAATGTGTCTCAACCACAGACCTTAGTTCCAGCCAAAATCCTATGGAGATATTGCATTGCTTTTTGTCGAAGGAACCGGAAGAGGTAAAATGCTACTTACTTCCGGGTTTTAGGACGCGTCACTGTGGCACTCTATTCTGTGGTGAATTACTCCTTAATATTTAACCCTCCAGAAGAACAATATGTACTGCAGCATCTCACCAGCATACATGTGGTAGGTGAGCCTCTCTATGAGCTTCACCACGGTGCCGGCCTTTATGATGGGGATCCCCGTTTTGCTCTGCACTTTGTCCTCAAACACAATGTTCTCCTCAGAGTCCTGCACGGCGAAGCGGTACACCTCTGGCGACGGCAGCCTCAGAGGGTGCGCCTGCTCCTCGTGCTGCAGCACCGTGTCCAACATGCGGTCCAGCGTGGATCGGTACTGCAGCGTCACTAACCCCGCCATCCACGCCGCCTTCTCCTCCGCCGTCCGAGCGCAGAACACCGCACAGTTCTCGTCCTTCCCGATGAGTTCGAAGGCGTGCCGCAGCTCCGTGGAGTCCTCGCGGTCCACGATGCGGATCTTCCTCAGCACGAACTTCTCCTTGAGGCGGTACTCGGCGCCGCTGCCGGACCCCGGGAGTCGAGAGCTCTGGTTGGCCTTGCAGCTGATCATGAGGCCGTCGAACAGGAAGTTGTGTCGCTCGTGTTTGGCGCCGGCCCGCAGCAGAGGACCTTCGAGGATGAACTCGCTGCAGCACTGGCCGATGTCCTTCCCCTCCCAGCCGTCGATGCTCTTCTGGATCTCGTTCATGCGTTTGATGGCGAGCTGTTTGCTGCGGACCTGCCTGCTGTACAGCCGGTACATCGGCTCACTGTGGGGGGGACGGAGAGTCAGATAATGCGGAAGATCTAACTATTAACACACCGAAATTATCCTAAATATGTAAATAAATAAGGGCGGTGGAACTGATGCCACACAGCATCTGCTTTATGTGTAATAAGTTAGGGGGATAAAACAGATTCATACTCTAATACACGGCCGCTGAATGCTCCAATGGCATCTTTGTCAAATATTTACTTTATCTTCTGAGGTTTACGACTTCTGAAAATCCATTTATTTCTTTTTGTCCTCCAAAAGAAGCTAGATAGTTCCTGCACACCTGATCAAAGTTGTGTCATTTGTGGAAGATTTGCACAAAATACTAGTTTTACATGTTGCCAAATACGTTTTGGCCTTCAGTCATCGTCTTGTCTTTCAACATTAAGGACCGTCTTCATATTGTATTCCGTTATCATTTAAAACCATGACGGCTAACATCGGCTGCTGCTTCTATGCATGTCACCTTTTTCTTTCGATGTTTCCATGAGAGAAACTAGGGAATAAATGTGAATATGAAATAGAGGATTTGTACCCAGGTTTGCGGCGAGGCTGGTGCTTGGTGTAGATTCGCTCCACGCTGCACTGCAGGTTCAGCAGCGCAGTGATCGCCTGCTTCAGACACTCTCTGTCGTCCTGGTCCTGACTGCGCTCCTGCAGTTGCTGCAAAAAACAAATTGTTGGGAAAACACTGAATGTACTCTTCCAATATGAGAGTAACATGATAACAAAGGTATCCCAACTGTAGCTGTGTACATGACAGGATGTGTGATTACCTAGAAGAGCATCAGGACTGTTTGAGGCATATGATAGCTATGTGATTAACATGATGATTCAGCCTCTATGGAGAGAGACATCAAGCATGCTCATTTCTGACGTGGAGCTAATCTGAACTAAACATTGAATACTGCTTTCTATTCCTCCATCTTGTGACTGTGTAACTCCCTCTCTTGGATATCAGCATGTGAAGGACACTGTTCAGGAACTACTTGATGCTCTGTATGTGATGACTACTTCCATTCTGGAGAGGATCACAGATACATGGATCCTGAGATTGAAGCTCAAGCCGGTGACCAGTGATATTTTTCCAACATAAAAGCAGGAAAAAACACTCATCAGTTTTGTGGGTATATTTGATAAATACAGAAGACGGTAGGTGTCTTTACAGAAGCACTTCTTCAGATTCAAGATATCAGCTGTGCAAAATAACTATAAACCACAAAGCAATCTAACAGACATTTTCTAGAAACCCTGAAACAGTGAAAACCAATCATTTCTAAGTTATTCGCATGCATGGTTTCAGACGTACCTGCAGAAGCTCGAAGTAGTGCATGCAGTGGTAAACCGGGACCATCATCAGCTGAGGGAGGACGTACTGCACGGCTTCTTTGAAACCTTCTGCAACCGCCTGCACACACAAAGAAAACTGTTAGTGATGGACTTTATTATAACTTTCAGAACATCTACGAATATGCCACTGAGTAGAATGGGATCAAAAATACCAGGTACGATGATAAAGACTACAGATTGTAAAATAACCGTAAACATCTAAAAGAAAAATGTAACTGCAACTTAACTATTAGTTCTATTATGGATTCATCCGTCAGATATTCTTTTACTTAATTGATGAGTTATTTGGTCCCATGTTCCTGTAGTGTACCGCAGATTTGACTGTTCGATGTTGTTTTAAGTTTTATTCCTTGATTTGATTTTAAACCACACATTTTATGTTGATTGTGGTCTACGATGCAACATATTCGATCTTCCACTAAAGTAATCTCATCTTAAAAAAAGTAACAAAGAAAGTCACCCATTGCTTCACAAAGCCTAAAATGACTACCTCAAATGTCCGGGTTAGGGGTCTTGTCCACAGCTCAAATAAAATCAGCCAATTATTATAAATTAGTAATGAAACCAGAGAAGAAAATGCACATTTAAGAAGCTGGAATTAAAGAATGTTATTTCTTTAAAAAATATGACTCAAACTGCCTAATCAAATATTAAAAGTAAATATTTAAAGCTCTGATACAGAATACTGCAAAAAAGGCTATTAAAATGTGCATGTTTCAGAGTATAACTGAGACAGGAGGAGCTGCAGCACGTTGGAGGAGGAAAGGCTGCTGGGTAACCGGAGAGGAGGCCGTCATAGTATCCATTTAAATCTCCCGTTCCCCTGATAGAAGAATCAATACTCCACTACTCAGACTCCACAGCACTGAGTGTGTGTGTGTGTGTGTGTGTGTGCAGAGAGTGTGTGTGTGTGTGTGAGTGTACAGAAAGTGTGTGTGCATGGAAAAGAGAAAGACATCATGTGTCTGACGCAGGCTGATGGACAGCCGGGGAACAATGACCTAAGTTTAGACGCGTTATTGACACGTCAGCATCCTGAGGGTTCACAAATTGAGACGCTTCATATCAGAAGCAATGCAATACAGGAGCGATGCAATTATGAATCTTAAAAAAAGGCATTTTTGTTTTACTCATGCCTCAACAGTGAAGAAAATAATACAAAAATAGAATAAAACTATAAATGAAATGAATTAAAACTATAAGAAATCGTTAAGGGGTGTCAGAAATAGTACGATTTGTGATATAGACATGAAAACGCATGGATTTGTAATGTTGCTGCAAAAGAACAATTATCTGTAGATTACTTTCTACATTTATGGTTACGTTTTGAAAGTGTCAAAAACGGCCAAAGATTCAAGGTGATGTCTTTATATGTCCAAAGATATAATAATAATAAAGATATAATAATAATGAAATAGCCTAATGCTCTAGTATGTGAACAAGTGACTGAATGAGAGGATTTTACTGCAGAGTTGTGAGAGTTTGTGAACGGATGTTTTCATATCGTTCTGCTGTTGTTAGCTTGTGATCAGCTGGTTAGCTTAGCTTAGCACTAAGACATGATATAGCACGGCTAATGAGAGACGAACTACAATATCTTCCAGAATTTAAGGAAACACAGGGTGAGTAACTGGTATGTAATTTATAATTGTGTAGATGTGGTATCCCTTTATTGTCGAGGTCTACTTTTACAGCTGATCTGAGAGTGTAAACTGTAAATAAAGTAGATGTTGAGTTGGATAACGTGTAAAAACCAGTCTCCACGCGTCACAGTGCTGGCAGCCTGAATACAGAGCAGAGTGAATCCAGTACACCATGTTCCCTCCTCACCGAGGTACAGACGCTCCACGTCGGGGTCCTTCTCCGTCTTAATTCACCGATTATTTTCAACATGAAATGCTTCTTGAGACACCAGCCTTTACTCTCCTCCCTCGCCTCCCCTCCCTCGCCTCCCCTCCCCGCAGTGTGGCAGCCTGGGCTATTTTTAAAAGGCGATGTAATTTACCCACAATGCCAGACGCTGCAGAGTGCTGCACAGACACATCTATTAGGGGACGAGGGAGAGGAAGCACTGATTTAAAAAGCCACCATAAAATGTTGATTTTCAGCTTTAAAATCAATTATCTTCTCACATTTTAACTTTAGGCTCTAATGTTTATATATAAACAGTTTCTTCTTGTATTTTATGTTATTTCAGGGTATATTCAGGAAGTCAAATGTAATACCTTTTAAGACCTTTTTTAAGACCCTTCCCATACATTTTAAGACCTCATCTCCACTTCGAGTTGTAACCGGTTACCTTGGCGACACACTTCACCTCACATTGACTATATACAGTATTGATTGTCCTTCCTCCTTATCTTCCAACCATTTGGACGCAGACTTGCATTTCCCCATAACGATGTTGCTTAGCAACCGGCGTAAACGGAGCTTCGCGCGCTATCAAGCAGTGAGCGTGCGATGTCCTGTTCAGATGACGTCAAATCCAACGGGATGCCATCAATAAACTACAGAATCACACTACACACCTACGCCATGATTACATTCAGGCACACTGTAGAACACAACCTCTCTGGACCATTTATATACTTATTGAAAACAAGCTACAAAATGTAACACCTTGGAAAATGCAGTTTAATACTTTTGAATAGCCTTCATTTTCGCTAAATTGATTTATCAACTTTTAATACTTTTTAAGACCCCGCGGACCCCCTGTATATTCTTATTGCACATTTGTACTTGTTTATCAAAAATATTTATATTAATTGTGCACATTTTCACCTGCTTATGTTAATACAACATGTCTTATTTTATCTCATTATTTTTTTTGTATTTCATTATTTCTTAAATGTAATATATAAATATTTTAAATGTTATCTTCTATTTGCAAATGTTTTGTTTTTATAAATATGTTGTATTATATATTCTTGACTTTTTATGTTAATACAAATATTTGTACTCATTTCTTTCATTCTTATTTCAAATATTTAATTAACTTTGTATTTTTATGTAAATATTATTTTTCCATCAGTGTACGTATGTATATTTTTAAATACTTTATCATAAAATGTAGCAACCTTTCCGAACCGAATTAATGATAATACATTTTTTTAATTAAATAAAAGTAGAGAACTTGTTTAAATGTCCTTTCTGATTTAAAGCTGTGTTTCATGTGAACGCTGGGCCTCGCTGATCGCTGGCCTGAGAAAACACCAGCACATATTTCATCTTCAAAGGCTGGCAGACTGCCCCCCACCGAGAGAAATTCAATGCTATTCTTGTGAGGAATGTCCAAATAAAACAATGTGAATAAACTGTACACAGGACGACAAATATGTCATGACATGCCCTCAAACGATATCTGGAGGAATTCACTTCAAAGCCAAACAGGAACAAATACCGAGCCCTGTTTGCTGCGTGAAAATACATAAATGACCTGCTTCGTATTTAAAACAAACATTTTCCCTTTCTTTTTAGATTTATGGCATTTCTGCTCTTTAAGAGAGTTGACAGTTGAGAATGGCAGGAAGGAGGAGAGTGGGAGATATGACTTTATGCTGCGTATCACAGCGCACTGAGATTTTTGACAAATTGTAAAGCACTTACGCATCACTGTACACTGTATACCAGGGGTCTCAAACTCAAGGCCCGGGGGCCAAATCCGGCCCGCGGCTTCATTTTATGTGGCCCCGCAAGAGCTTGCAAAGAATATAATACGTTTATTATACGGTTACATGCCACTTTACAGAAGCAGGTTGCCCATAAACTACATGTCCCACAATGCATCTTGTTTTGTGACATGCGCACTGAAGAGACTTGCAATTATTTGCCCTGGACTTCTGCTTTCAGATGTAGCTAATTACTAAGTTATTATCCTATCCGATAATAATCCAATTCAGAGGCAATAATGTCATATTATACATTATTTTATATATATATTATATATAGTTACAACCGGCCCTTTGAGTGCATCATTTATGCGAATGTGGCCCGCAATGAAATTGAGTTTGACACCCCTGCTGTATACCAAGGCAGTTTTGCCATCACTTACTGTACGGAGGCTCAGTCACTGGTACATTTTCATTTACAAAGCCATGTTGGATAAACTACCATCTTATATCTGCTCCCTGATCTCTCTGCGAATTGAAAGTACTTATTGCCTGAGATCGCATGCTGTGGTTTTATTAAATGTGCCAAGTGCTAGGACTGTCTTAGGGAAGAAAGCTTTTAGATGTGCAGCTCCACTAACATGGAACAGTCTGCAAAAAGAATGGAAAATTACCAAGCTAGTACCACTACATGTTTTTAAAGCTCGGTTGGATGCTACAAAATCAGATGCTGTTGGTACCTGTACTTGTGGTTATATATGTAAATTGTAATCCCTGTACATTTTGCTGTATGATGTCCTTTTGTTGTTCTGTTGTTTATGTCTTCTTGTGGAACCTACTGCTGCAGGTCTCCCTTGAAAAAGAGATCATTGATCTCAATGGGATTTCACCTGATAAATAAAGGTTTTGAATTAGTGTTAATTTCGTTGACTAAAACTATGACGAAATATGTTCGTCAACGACCTTTTTTTCCATGACGAAAACGAGACGATGACGAGACGGCAGTAAACAATAACTGTAACGAAATCATCATGCAATATCGTTGACGAAAAGTGAGGAGACGAAATGTAGTTTACTAAATAAAAACTATGCCAAAATCTCTCTTTACTTTCGTTGACGAAAAATGAGGAGACGAAATATTATCAAAGATAACGTTACATTCTCTGAGTCAGTTTTTCTCCCAGCAGTTCCATTTCCGGTGCTGCAGGGCAGCAGCTGTGTGTCTGTGCTGCGCGCGGCGGTACATTTGAATTATACCGGACAGCGGCACAATATGAACTGTCAGGAAGACTCGGGTCTAACTCATGGTCTAACTAACCTTAGTTAACAGAAAATAAAATGGTAACAACAGGGCTTGGGAGCAGTGGTCGCACTCGCGTTAACCGAATACCCCCTCCCCTCATAATGGATTATGACGTGTTAGAAATTAAAATCAATGTTTTGATAGCATAATGTACCCTAAACATACCGTCAGTTTAAATGCTGTTTTATACTGAAAAACCAGAAGTTCTTGTGCGTCCAGTTGTTAAGCTTTTATTCTGAAAATCCTTCATGACGACATCCGGGATTACCGCCCATTAGTATCATTAAAGTGGCTATTGACGCCGTTAACATGTATTACATATAAAGTTATGAAAGAGATAAGGAGGAGAAAAGGCATGTGGAAGTAAGCAATGAATGTAAAATGTCGAAATCCTCTGTTTAACGCGATATCGGACACAGACGAACGAGAGGGGGAAGTCCCTTACGTCACTACAGCTCACAGAGAGGAGGAGCGAACAGCGAGCAAGCGGGAAGGACGAATGCTTGTAAGCTCTCTTCTGCACGGCCAGCAGCTGGAGAGGAAGCTGCAGACTTTCTCTCCTATCGAACAATCCTGTTTGTGACTTTACCGCGCTTTTTTTATTAATTAAAGTACCAATTTTGAACCTCCAGAGACTCCATTTAGTCTCCTTTTTAAGCTTCTCTTTCCTGGACGCTGAGAATAAGAACACAGTTAACAGACGGAAATGTTACGATCCTGTCCGTCAAAATGACTGACAACGAAAAAGTCTAAAGCCACCACTGCTTGGGAGAAAGAAACGATGTGATATTTGGGCTAGGGCTGCACGATATTGAAAAAAACTGACATTGCGATATTTTTTCCCCTGCGATATATATTGCGGTTTTTTAACTATATTTAACCGGATGAAGGATGTTAGTCACGGACGTCTGGATCTTAACTGGTTGACTCATCATACCTTAAGTCATGAACATGTCATGATAATGCATGTTGCTTACCCTCAAATAAGGGGCTTCATCTGTGAATGAAGAAGAGAAGAACCTTTTTGTATCCAAAATAGTTCCAGATGGCAGATGTTGCCTTTCTTTTTGGAAGTAAATCTTCATTCTCACCCGTATCGTCCTCCTGTGCCTCGCTCATATTTTACCGGTGTTTTGATGGTCTGCAAACTAGCGGGGCGGGGCCTGCTGTGATCTGATCAAGAATGATTGTGATTGGTGGTTTGCTGTGTCACTCACTCAAGTACCCCTGACATGAGAGCCGCGCAAGTTTTCCTTTTGTAGCAAGCAGCAAAATAATTGTAACATGACGTGTTTGAGTTAATGTACCTACTTAATATCGCACGCCCGCAAAAAAAATGCATTATAAAAAATGTATAAAATCGCACGTCCCTGCGATGTGAATGCGCATATCGCGGTTATCGCCATGACACGATATACCTAATTTGGGCCCATGTTCGCTACAATGAAGGCGGAGAATAAAAACCAATGCATTGTTTCATCAGAAGGGAAGCAATGTGGCCAAAACACAGCTGGTAAAAACACCACAAACCAGATACTGTGCAAAGCTGCTTTCTTAATCATTCAACCTGTTTTTCATCAAATAAGGACAAGATATAATCTTATTGTGAAATAAATGTGACTAAAATGAAAAATTATTGGTTTTGACTAGTTTGACTGAAATGTTCTATATAATCTGATGACTAAAAAAGACTCAACAGTTTTCTTTGACTAAAATAAGACTAAAATGCTCAGACTTTTAGTCGACTAAAACTTGAATACATAAAAACAGGATGAAGGTGACTAAATATGACTAAAACTAAAAAGGACATTTAACACAGGACTAAGACTAAAACTGAATTAAAAAATAGCTGACTGAATGAACACTATTTTGAATTGAATTGATTGTTATAATTGTGTTTTCTAAAATGTTATAACATGGGTTTAGATTAGGGTTATGGTTTAAAATGTGCCTGTGGCTGATGTCATCATCCTACCTTGAAGTAGTGGCCGGCGGTGGAGCATGCCATCAGGTTGTTGAAGTGCTCGTGGAAATTCTTACTGAGGATATCCTGGGACAAAGTCTCGTAGGGGTCGAAGGCCTGCTCCTGTACACGAGGAGAGAATCTTTTAACAGTCATTGCGGACATCTACATATAAGAAAATGCCACTGAAAAGTATTTGAGAGTCTGCTGGAACAACGCATTCAAATGCACTCATACAGATGGGACATTTTACTTGATCGGTTACAAGCCATTCTTTAAATACCTGTTTATTACTGTTTTAATTAAGGGATGTCACGCAAAGGAGTTAAGTGTTATTAACCACCATTCTTGCACAATTAGTGTATATATATATATATACATTTATAATATCCTGCATTATATTTTGTTACTGGAAATGTGTATTTCCACATGTATATTCTTAACTTTTTAATGCTATTTTATTTCTACTTCAGAAATATTTTGGATTGTTTATTTCTAGTGTCTTAATTTCTCTTATTTTTTATGCTGCTGCAATGCAAACATTTCCCAAATTGGGATCAATAAAGTACTTATGTATCTATCCATCTATCCATCTATCTATCCCTCCATCCATCCCTCCATCTATCCATCCATCTATCCATCTATCTATCCATCCATCTATCTATCCATCCATCTATCCATCTATCCATCTATCCATCCATCTATCCATCTATCCATCTATCCATCCATCTATCCATCTATCCATCTATCCATCCATCTATCCATCTATCCATCTATCCATCCATCCATCTATCCATCTATCCATCCATCTATCCATCTATCCATCCATCCATCCATCTATCCATCTATCCATCTATCCATCCATCCATCCATCCATCTATCCATCTATCCATCTATCCATCTATCTATCATCTATCTATCCATCTATCCATCCATCTATCTATCCATCTATCCATCCATCTATCCATCATCTATCCATCTATCTATCCATCTATCCATCTATCCATCTATCCATCCATCTATCTATCCATCTATCCATCCATCTATCCATCCATCTATCCATCTATCCATACATCTATCTATCTATCTATCCATCAATCTCTATCCATCCATCCATCTATCCATCCATCCATCCATCTATCCATCTATCTATCCATCTATCCATCCATCCATCTATCCATCCATATCCATCCATCCATCTATCCATCTATCCATCCATCCCATCCATCTATCTATCCATCTATCCATCTATCCATCCATCCATCTATCATCTATCCATCCATCCATCTATCTATCCATCCATCTATCCATCCATCTATCCATCATCCATCTATCCATCTATCCATCTATCTATCCATCCATCTATCCATCTATCCATCCATCCATCCATCTATCCATCTATCCATCCCTCCATCCATCCATCCATCTATCCATCCATCTATCCATCTACCATCTATCCATCCATCCATCCATCCATCTATCCATCCATCCATCCATCTATCCATCTATCCATCTATCCATCCATCCATCTATCCCTCCATCCATCCATCTATCCATCCATCCATCCCATCCATCCATCTATCCATCTATCCATCCATCCATCTATCCATCCATCTATCCATCTATCCATCTATCCATCCATCCATCCATCTATCCATCTATCCATCTATCCATCCATCCATCCATCTATCCATCCATCCATCTATCCATCCATCCATCCATCCATCCATCTATCCATCTATCCATCTATCCATCCATCCCTCTATCCATCCATCCATCCATCTATCCATCCATCCATCTATCCATCTATCCATCTATCCATCCATCCATCCATCTATCCATCTATCCATCTATCCATCCATCTATCCATCTATCCATCTATCCATCCATCTATCCATCTATCATCCATCATCCATCCATCTATCCATCTATCATCCATCTATCCATCTATCACAAATAAAATGTTGAAACATTGGCCTTTTTCTTTATGTTGATTAAATGTGCGACAAAGCTTCCTGGAGCTCCTGACAATCAGGCCGTCAGATGATGTTCGTACCTCGGCTAGATCTTCGAAGCAGCTTCCCACCAGCGGGTGCGGGCTGCCGTCCGCCGTCATCTCCACGGCGTCCTCGATGAGGCCGAGCAGCTTCACCGTCAGCTCGTGGATGTCCAGGATGTTGCTGAAGATCACCTCCACGTCCTGCACAGAATAAAGGTTAGTGTCAGAGTCCTTCTTATTCCATTGCAATGTAAATACTGTTATATTTTACTATATTTGTAATCAATATTTTTCTAGTTCTCTATCTGTGTTTTTAATTCTTGTTGTTATGCACCAAGTTAAATTCCTCGTACGTGTAAACCTACCTGGTAATAAACCTGTTTCTGATTCTGATCTGAAAATGCTTGTTTTTCCATTGCTTATTATTTCTATTATTATCTTAATTTATGTTTGCATCACGTTTCATTCTTATTGTTTATCACTTCCGGCAATTGTCACGTGGGTATGGTTTATGTAGGGTTAATGTGCAGCGAGGCGGTGATTATGGGGAAAAGAACACCCGACAGGCTCATCAGGGTGTTCTTTTCCCCATGATGACCAAGTCGCTGCACATTATCCCGCTTATTACCCGGCCATATACTAAACTAACGACTCGACTCACAATATTAATTGAAATGATTTTATTGACTTAAAAATGATCGTATTTCTTCCGCTCAGAAACTCTGTTCCACGGCGCACCAACGGCTGGAACTGCGACAACAACAACTTTATGGCAGCACTGTCCAACTCTGTTCAGTTTCTGATCCACTAACAAGTCCTTAAACACTGCAGAGCCCATACCGTGTTCCTGTTAGTGTTTACTTCCTCTCTGCCTTCTTCTGGTGATTTATCTGACGTCCAGCGCTCCGTCTTTTACTTTCTCTTTCTTGATCCTCCTTAGCAACGGCAGGAACTGCTTCGATAGCGTTTTTGAGGAGCTTTTTGATTACAGATTTGAAAACATCGTGGCTTTAAAAGTAGCACAATTCATTATGTCAAACCTTGGGAAGTATCTAGATATCCCTGCCCTAATGACAAAGTAACTGGCAACTGAATATGTTTTGCCAGTTTGATGTCTATGGCTGGACCGTTGCGTAAAAAGGAGGGTTTCTGCCCCGTTACTTCTCTTGTCCCAGTTAGAAAAGCAAACTGCATGCAGTTTGCTTTTCGGCCTAACTGTATACAGTTAAATCGAACGGACTTCTTTGTGCAGATGTGAGCGTCCTTAACAACGGTCAATAAGTCCTTGACATCGGTCTGTACTACTGGATTAACAACGTGTCACATGTTCTGAATTGTCCAATCAGAATCGAGTATTCAACTAAGCCATGTAATAATTGGTATTTAGCTCACATGTTGGATGCCGGTTTTGGGGATATGACGTAGAGGAGAGGGTGAACTGCTCGCATACTTTCTGTTGGGACATTTTTCCAAGGACTTTTTCCAAGACTTTATTCACATGTTTTGAGGCCATTTTCTCAGAAAAGTTTCAAAACATTTTCAATCATTTTTACGACATGCTCTGGTATTTTAGGGAATTTTTCCAGAGCTATTACAAGGATTTTTCCAGACTTTATTCGTATCATTTTTGCATATATGTGACCTGCTCCATGAAATCAGATGCATTGACCCGAAGACACATTTTGAGTTATATACACTGTTGGAAAGAGGAGATTCCTAGCTTTCTAATGATATCAGGAATGTTTTTGTTCTCCAAATATTAAGCAAAATATGTCACATTATATAATGACTGTCACCGAGTCATCGTTTTGAGAAAAAGGGCTTCAAAGTTTCCTCTTCTCTGGAATCCATCGATCTGATCAAAGTAGTACGGAGGGAAGATATTTTGGTTTGGATTACTGGTCTGGGGGAAGCTCGCGAGTGTGTGTGTATACGTGTGTGTGTGTGTGTGTGTGTGTGTGTGTGTGTGTGTGTGTGTGTGTGTGTGTGTGTGTGTGTGTGTGTTTGTGTATTTTTGCATTTGTGTGTATTGTGTTTTTTTCCCGGGGAAAACTCTCAGGAGAAACACCGGCTGTTGTTATGCCTGCTGTGACGTCAAGTTACTCCATTCTCCGCTTGTAATTATGCCGAAGCTTCAAAGCTGTATTTATCATCTGAATTTGCCGAAACAAGTTTAATATTCTGAAAGCCAAGACTTTGTTTATTTGAAATCAGATGAAAACCAACTGTAACCCTGCCGTGTTATCTATGATTACTCTACGCCTTACATTCATAATGTCAGCGGAGGGAGGGGGGGCGGCGCTGCGGAAGAGCAGATTGCGAGTGAGAGCTGTCGTCTTCCCTTTACAAGCTTCAAACATGTATTTATCGCGTGATTTTGGAAATAAAAGTTTCATATTCTGAAAGCCAAGATTTTGTTTATTTGAAATCAAACAAAACCCCGAAAAACTATTTTTTTACGCAAATCCACGTTTATTTTGAAATAAGCCGTTGCGACTTCCGACTGATTTCGATAGAGCAGGTCACGTATACACTGTATACTAGGGATGGGAACGATTAATCGAATATTTGAAATTATTCAGGTATTCGAATATGAGGATATGAGTTATGAATATTTTTTTTTATTTGGGAGGAATGCCTAAGTTGATTACATATTATCAAATGGAATAATTCAATGTATACGACAGTGCCATAGCCAAGTGTGTTAGGTCTAAAGGTGTGTTTTGCTCCGCTCACCGGTCCCTCACAGCGGGCAGAGCTGCAGGTGCTGATCTCTCTCTCTCGCGTCCGGTTATACTTCACTCGCGTTTATGTCCAAATCCATCAGAAAACCAAGTTATGTTTTAAGCATGAAAGCTGTAGGCCTATAGCTGTCAACTGTTCAAACTGTGATCACCAGTTCAATACATTTGACAAATTCGACTTGGTTTAATTTTCTTGTAAAAATGTTTCCCCCATATTTTTTTATAGGATATGTACATTTCGGTTAATCGGTTAACCGTTTTTTGGGGGGTCGAATATTCGAATATACATTTGCCTTCAAATTCCCATCCCTACTGTATACTTCACATTTCTTTCTTGAATTCCTCGTACCACAGGAAAACCACAATACCCAGATCATTGAAGGGCATTTTTAAACACTGAATGCTTTAAAAAAGTGCTCCCATTCTTGGCCTTCCTCCCTCAGATAAACAAAAGCTAAAACACAGTGGTGAGGACGACTCTAAACAAAATCAGAAACAGCCCGAGGAAATCATTAGTCAAGCGGACGAGGATCCTAAAACAGCAGCGAGAGACGAATAGAATAGAAGTTCACTCCGTCATTATTTCACCGTAAAACACTTTTCTGGAGTGATTTCAGATTACGCTGCGCTGTTACAACAGACATAATTGAGGTTATTTTGGCAAAGGGCTGCATAGGTTGTTCCCGTGTCAACATAATTACACGCTCTGCATTCCTCTGGGCCTCGCTAAGGTTTATCCTCCTCACCCAAATCATACCACAAATCACCCAGCCTAAAATATGCAAAACCACAGCGACCCATTCAACTCCACTTTCCATTCTCAGCCCGTAGATCCACTGCTTTTGCTTTTTGCTTTCTATTTAGGGGAATTCAGAGCACCTAATTCACAATTGAATATTAAAGTGGACCTATCATGCTATATTGGAAACATATATTGTAGGGCCATACCTATACAAAACATACCTATGAAGTGTTTTGCTTAAAATACCAAACAGTTCACCCATTGTAGCCATGCCTCATACTGCTCATTCCCCTCTATTCCAGCCCTGTTAGAGAAACGCGGATTTTGGGTCCTTAGCTTGAAAAAAAGAGGAGGCGGAGCTAATGCCTGATCTGAATTCTACCGGAGATAAAGTTAAATTCTGCTGTGACAAAACACCATCCTGTTCTAAACCACAGCAAGGATTATTTATGAAACAGCATGGAGCTCAAAGGCTTTTTCTCTTGCGGGTTTATCACAAGGTGAGTTCCTTTTTTTATTTCCTGCTTTTTAAAACATGTGCTCTCCAGTACAGGTTAGCTCTGAGTGTTAGCGAGGCTTGCTAATGTAAACAAAGACGAGATTACGTCCAAAACACGTCAGGCATTGTTTCTGATAGCAACTTTCTGATAGGCCAGTGGGTGTAAAGCCTGCCTACATTTCCGATATTACGTCATATCGGACGCAAATCTGGATCAGCTCCGTTGTAGCCCTGTTTTTAGAGATTTGGGTACGGAGGAAAAGAGGGGGTTTTATTTTCTGACGCTGCGTGAGTTCCCTGACACACCGGGGACACATGTTTATGTATAAAAGACATCACAAAGTGCATTTTGCATGATAGGTCCCCTTTAAGACACTTTAGCCTCAATAAACAATTTGTATGTAAAACTATTTTTTGAACATCTATTTACTGAAGGGGTCGGGAGTTTTTTTTTTTGTCCATTCTTTAAACACTTTACATATTTTTCACATATTTTTTGGAAGGCTTTCAGACATGAGAAATATTTTACTTATTTTCTGGAATTATTTTTTACACCTTTTCCCAAGAAAAAAGGATATTTTCTTTCCACATGATTTTGGGACTTTTACATTTTTTTACAATACATTTGAGTTCCACTTTTCAGACATTTAATTTGTTCTCAAACGTTGAAATGTGTCCCATAATTATCAGATTATTATATTTTTTTTTAAAAAGCTTTCAGACATTTTTTCTTTATTTGTTTGAGGATATCTTTCTGATCCTTTTTTGTAAAAGTTTTCAGAAATATTTCACCTATTTTTTTGTACATTTTTCAGAAGTCCCAGAACAGTGAATTAAGCAGTTGGATGTTTTTAGAAATTGAAACCAGAAATGTTAGATATTATAACTTTAGACTGATAATTTAAAAAGTAGTTTTGTTTTGGTCCTATCTAGCAATATTCAAAGAAATTAAAGAAAAATAGGAAAATTCTACTTTAAGGGCATCTTTTCTTCAGGTTTAATACCTAAATAATCACTTTTAAATCTGTTTACATACTTCCAAGTGCTTCCTGGTGCTGATTACCAGGTTAGCCGATTACAGGGTTAATCTGTAAATGTTCTTATGGAGGATTTGGCTGAAAATTGCTTTATAATTAGGGTTCCAGTTAGTTGGAAACTTGACTTGTTTTTAAGCTGGCTTTAGAGTAAGCAGGCAGCTACTGAATTATTTTTGTACCTTTCCTATTTCTTGCACATCAAGGTTCATTTATCTTAAAAAGGTGCACAATTTTTAAGATAAAATATACAGAGTGACACAAGTCAAGTTTTTGTTAGCTAACCCATCGTCACCATTTCCTGTTTCAAAATAAAATAGGGATGCATAATATTGGCTTTGTGGCAATATTGTTTATCTGCTGATGCCGATAAACACACATATTGGTCCCCCCTTATTGCAGATAGCATCAAGTGTTTCCTGAAATTAATTAATTACTGTGATATCCCAATGGCAGACACACACACACACACAATGCTTTTTCTAATTCTACACATTCACAGGCCAAAATAGGATAAATAATTCAACTTAAGTTGCATTTTAAGCATGTGTAACCCATGGTAATGAGTGGCGCGAATCACTCCGCCTCTCTCTTCCCCTGTGAACACCCTGAAGACGCAGAGACATAAGTCAAGCAGCTCCTAGTATAGTGTGTATAATAGCATTTGAAAAAGTGTGTATTTGTACTCTTAACTATATTAGTTAACAAACTCTAACCTGCAAGAACCCCTGTGTGAATCCGAACTAGAAGACGGCAGCCAGTGTCGTCTTCTAAGTGTGGAAACTGTGTTTTTTTTCCGCACGCACTGTTGTTGAACATTGCTGGCAATACAATTGTAAAATCTTCAACTAAAATCGAACTCTTCCCAGAGTTATTCACGGCACCACTATTCAAACCAAGGTAGATGTTGGTGCATCTGTTCTTGGTGTGAGATAGGACAAGAGGTGCTACACATGCAAAAGTCGTTTTTTTGCAACACTTCGCCCGGTCATATCAGAGAAAAAGTTTATTTCCGAGGACTCAAAATCAACAGTAGCATTAAAAAACAACAACTGGTGATCCAACTAATACATCCGGTGGAACCACCTTCCAGGCCAAGGGAACAGAAGGTGTGAAAACAGGACCGTAAATTAGAGTTTCATTTATATTCCAATTGTTTTCGATTCTGCACCAGCATGTTAACTGTGATATGAACAACCCTTCCTTTGATCAAACTCCAAATAAAGACAAAACGTTTGACAGCTCTTTTAATTAAGCGGGCGTTCCTCACCTGCGGCGTGAAGATCTTTGGGTTGGACAGGAAGTGCTGGCGGAAAACCTTGATGATGAGGTCGAGCTCTCGCAGGTACTGACGCTCCTCGGCGATCTCCAGACGCACCAGGTCGTCGTACGTGAGTTCGCCCGAGGACGAGGGCTCCTCCGTGCACTGAGACATGAGACCGATGTCCTCCTCTTGGTCGAACATGTCCATCAACACCTGCAGAAACGAGTAAGCGATCAGAGTCAAAGCTAATTCTTTATCAGATCAAATGCACGCTAAAGGGTCTTTGAAACTGTTCTCTCAGCGATTGTGCCGTTATGTTAAATGTTTGTTGTTCATGTATTGTGTGTTGATATTTGTCTATGTTGATGTTACACATGTAGCTGCTGTAATGCAAGTCACATTTCAGACTTGATCGGACCATTAAAGTATTATCGTATCGTATTACATGGTTTAGTTGAATACTCGATTCTGATTGGTCAATTCAGAACACGTGACACGTTGTTAATCCAGAACAGACAGACCGCTGTCAAGGACTTATTGACCGTTGTTAAGGACGCTCACATCTGCACAAAGAAGTCCGTTCGATTTAACTGTATACCGTTTGGCTGAAAAGCAAATGCTTTTCAAACTGACCAGACAAGAGCGACAAGAAAATAGCGGAGAAGTAACGGGGCAGAAACCCTCCTTTTTACGCAGCGGTCCAGACATAGACATCAAACGGCGACACATCTTCAGTTTCCAGTTCCTTTGGCATTAGGGCAGGGATATCTAGATACTTCCCAAGCTTTGACATCATGAATTGTGCTACTTTTAAAGCAAGCAACGATGTTTTCAAATCTGTAATCAAAAAGCTCCTCAAAAACGCTATCGAAGCAGTTCCTTCCTGCCGTTGCTACGTTAGTTCAAGCAGTAACAACGGACTATTTTTCTTAGCGGATGCATGTCAATTTAAATCAATACATACAACTATTTTTTAAATCAATAAAATCATTTTCTAAATCCACAAAAGCATTTCAATTAATATTGAGAGTCATGTCGTTACTTTGTTGAGAATGTGGCCGTGCAATAAGCGGGATCATGTGCAGCGACGCGGTCATTATGGGGAAAAGAACACCTTCATGCAGATCTAGATCCCTCCGCTTCGCGTCAGGATCTAGATCACATTATGCACATTATGCACATTATCCCTTACATATCGTTTATGATGTTTCAGAAATGACCACAACCTGCAAGCATCAAACTGCAAAATTGGATGAAAGCTATGAGAGATCTTTTACCTATTTTTAAAACAGGGGAGAGTAAAGAAGTGTCCAGACATTAAAATAAATGGCTTAAATAATAGTTACTTGTTCAAATTAGATTCAAGTGTATATAGCGTAGATACCAGGGGTAAATTAAGAGCAATTACTACCTTCATAAAACAAAAATAGGGAGTATATGGAAAGGGAAAGTATCGCTCGTTTGCCAGAAAACATACATCTGGAAAGAAATATGTGAATTTCAAAAGAAAATATTAAGCTTTTGTTAAAACACCTCCTAACTATGTCCCAGGAATACAAATGTAATGGACATTTTGTAAAAGTAAACATGTATTCAACATCTAAAAACAGATCAATGATACTGTAAAAGTATCGTCCTAAAGATGCCTATTTGGATTTGTGCTGTAATGTGATCCAGAGTAAAGGAGACATGTATGTAAATAAACATAAGTGAAGATATGCACATTGTACTAAAACCTATATGTAAAAAAAATTATATTACAATAAATACAGGGTGTTTAAGTATCAATAAGGGTAATAATCATTCATTACATGTCACTTGTTAGACACTTTTATCCAAAGCGACATACATACTCAATGCTGTGGGCAATCCCCAGGGACACAACGACATGCTGACTGCAGTGGGGTTTGAACCTGTGACCCCCTGATCCGAACACCAAGGCACAACCCACTGCACCACACGTTTCCCCCCACGTAATCCCTAGTATTATACGTTTTGCAGTTAAGGATGGTTTAAGCAGCTGATTGGGGGCGTTACCCTCACCTTGTCTGCACACATGGACACCTTGATGTCCTGCTGGCTGATCTCATAGTGCCGGATGTTTCCCACGTAGTTTCCCGCCAGTTTCAGGATATCTGCTGATATGTATTCAAGCACAGCCACGATGTACAGCGACACATGGTAGTCCACTTTGTAGCCCAACACCTCCTGTTGAGACACGAGAGAAAAAAGCAGTATATTAAATGATGGGTTAAAGCCATAGACTGTATATATAAAGGTTAAAGCGCAGATCAAAATTATTTATTTAGAAAAATATGTGAATAAAGTAAAGAAAAGAACCCTAAAAAAGTCAGAAAAAAGACTCAAATTATGTGAACATTTCTGAAAATAACTTAAATGTTTGTGCAGGTAAATAGGTCTGAGAGTGATGTCGGAAAACTTCAAAAATAATGTCAAATGTATGAAAAATGGACTGAAAATAAGACAAAAGTTCGGATAATTAGGTTAAAAATGTCCACATTTAGGTACGTTTTTTCAAAAGAACACGCCAACGATTTTTTTTTCTCTCAAAGAAATACGAAAAAACAAACGATGTGATAGAATATGATGCATAGCTCCAGATTAAACGAGCCAACCGTATGTAAAGGAGTTCAAAACATCTACAGAGCAACACATTTGAAAACAATCCCAAAAATATAAAAAAGTATGAAATGAAACATCAATTTGTAAAATAAGTCAAAAACATTCACAGCAGTAAAATGCAATTTATACATTAATGCAATATAAGACCAGGACAAATGTACTTTTCGCTGATCTATACTTTGACTTAAAGGTGGGGTAGGTAATTCACTTCAGAAACACTTGTTATATTCCATGGAATGCTCTTAACATCCCGATAGCAATAAATACATTAAATACAAATGTCATCAGTGGAAGCCGTGGCGCCGTAAAAAGCACGACCAATCACCTGAGCCGGCTAAAGTAACTGGATGGCCTACCTGCCTGTCAGCCTTCCATCTGGGCACAAACTGATCTCGTGCCCTCATTGGTCATGTGCGCGTTCGTGTGTGTTGGAGGAGGGGCTTTGTGAGGAAGTCTGAAGGAAGTGGCAGATTTTTTTCGGTTGTGTACTTTCAAATTCTAGCGCACTCGAGCTGGTGTCTCCATTCTTACCTACCCCACCTTTAAGGTTGTGAATTCAGGATTTGACTCTTGGGGGGTCTTTACCTTGAGCAGGGGGTGTATCTTGTCCACGGGGAGCAGTAAGGGGTTCCTCCTCTTGCGTTTCTCAATCGCCGACTGAGCGTCAGCGATGGCCCACTTATCGATCGGGTGGGGGAACGTTTTCTGGACGCGCTCCTGCAAGAAGGGGGAAATCACTCTCTTAACACTCGATGAATGTGGAAGCATGGAGCGACTGTTATTTTGTATATATTGATTTTATTTATGTCTTAAATGTGTGCATATGTAAAAATGTGTCTGTTGATTGTGTATATATACTGTAGGTATATACATATATTTGTATTCGGGGTTGTGGGAAACGATATTTCGATCGCTCTGTCTGTACACAAACTGAAAGATTGACAATAAAGTTGACTTTGAAGATGAGTCACTTTGTACATTAAAAGTTTTAGCTATACTGTCCGTTATGTGTGATCGCACCATCGGAAATGATTGGAATTTCGCTGTACTCTGCGTAGTGACAATAAAGGAATCTAATCTAAAACTGAAATTAGTCATGTGGAATGCTGCATGGGTTTCTCAACTGCAATCTGTCAATTTACAACATTCACGTCATGAAGTGTATATTTGCGATGCGTCACCTCCACGTCCTGCACGGAGCGCGGCTGCGCGACACACAGCATGCTGAGCAGCTGCAGGATCAGCTCCTCGATGTGCTGCAGCGCGTCCTCCTTCGCCGTGAGGTTCGGGTGCACCTGCTTCTGCACCTGAGGGTGAGAGACAAGAGATTCAAAAGATGAGATGACAGCCGTGCAACTCAACCAGGTACATTTTCTTAAGTGTTAACTTATTGCTTTATGGAGCGTGATTGAGTCTTGGAAGATATTTTATTACTCTGGTTCTTGAAGGTATTACTACTACGTGTTTTGATGTATGATTTAGATAGAATAAGTCACTTTATTTGGGTTGAAATAGCTCTCAATTTGGACAAATATAAGCTTAGGCTACTATTTATTTAGTTTATTGTACTTTTATTGAATTTCAAATTATGAAAAGGTCGATATATACACATGAAAAGTTGTCATTATTTGGCAAAAAAGGAAGTATTTTTCCTATTTTTCTTTGAATATTGCTTGATAAGACTAAAACAGTCAAAGACTCAAATGCCAAACTACTTTTTAAATTATCAGTCTAAAGTTATAATATCTAACATTTCTGGTTTAAATGTCTAGAAACATCCAACTGCTTAATTCACTGTTCTGGGACTTCTGAAAAAGGTACAAAAAAATAGGTGCAAAAAATATGCCCGTAAATGTTTTTAAAAAGGACTGGAAAAGATACCACCAAAACGCTTTGAAAGAAAGTCTGAAAAATACTCCAAAAACACCTGAAAAATGTCAGCAAGATGTCAACACAAGTATGTGAAACATGTCTGAAAACGCAGGGACATGAAGCCAACTACACGTATTTTCATTTGAGTCCAAAGTTCACAAGAACCATCCGCATCTCCAGCCTCAAATTGAGCAGCAAGACTCTGTAAACCATGTATCTCTCAGCAAATACATTCTCCATTTAAAGGTAAACAAACAAGCATTTAAAAAGGTTTCTATTGGAGAAGAATGAAGTCATCCAGGCTCCCAGTAGAGAGCCAGCCTGACAGGAGGAGGCTTTAGGTGCAGAGGAGGAGTGAGAGAGAAACGCACCCCCCCCAAACCTCCCAAAAGTTGTCGTCATTGGGCCGTGCCCTCTCCCAGGAATGTTGTCCGTTGAGAAACTATTATAGCACCCAAAGCAGACTTAGAGGGGAGGAAAACATACTATGTGGGAGAAACCGAGAGGAGACGAGCATTCACTCTCGTCTCCTCTGAGAAACCTGTTCACATGTGAGTGATGGAATTACTCTGGTAGAAAGTGAAGAGGGGCATTCTGATTATAAATGCAGTTGTCATTAAAAAAACACATTGAAATGGTCTTTTTTTTAAGAGTATCAAACATATATTTGTAGGTCTGTAGAATATCGTCTGCAGGCCGGGGTATCTCTGCAGTGCCACATTTACATTTAGATGTTATAACATATTTAGCCTTTAACACATATTGTGCTTCCTGCTATTTGAACAGTGCACGAGTCAATATTTAAATTCTCCACCAAAATATCGATTAATTGTGCAAAATAGGAGAGAGGGGGGTTAACTGGTTAGTTACCTTAAAACCACAATTTATACATATTGTTATTTTATTTAATTGTATTTTTACATATGATAGTAATCTTAATCAGAATACTTTATTTACCCCGGGGGAAAAGTATGACAGTTGTTTATAGAAGCAAATAATAAAGATAAATACATTTAAAAAATATCAATATTTACCCAGATGTTAGAAGTTAAAGTGAAAATATGCAATAAAAAGATAAAAAAGTTCATATAATTTATAAAAAATAAAATGTCAAAGAGAAAATTAAACACAAATATTTATCAGAAGTTAAATTAATGAACTTCGACTCGTACTGCAATATTTAACATAAAAAACATTATTTACAGTAATATATACACATGGATATAACATCATATACACTGGTGTTAGTATTAAAAAGATATTGATAATCATATATATACATTTGATCTGTTTATCGCACATTATTTTATTTGTTGAATAATTATTTTTGGTAAATCTTCTAACCAATAGAAAAAATGTCCCTTTTCCAGCTTCTAAAGAAATCCAAAAATGTGCTTTATTATGAATATAAAAGTGAACGGAATACTTTGGACTCTCTTCAGACCTGTTCACATGGTGGTGATGGAATTACCCTGGCATAAAGTAAAGTGGCGCTTTATGATGACAAAACGTTGCCCCCGTGTTGAGGAATGTGAGAGGAGAGTAAAAAGGTCAGCAGCGAGCGAGCGCCATGCATTCCTCTGCTCTGACTCCACAGGAGTAACCCTCTGTGTGTCAGCTTCATCTGCTCAATATAAAACTCACTTTAGGCGACAATAAAAGACCCTCTTGTTTTCCTAGATCTGTTTAAGAGTCATTAACAAAAAGTCCCGGCGATTGCGTCTCTGCACGTCATTTTCTATTTCCATGCACACTCACAAGACCTGGCGGGTATAAATAAGCCACAAGAATAAAATCTGCCACTTGGAAAAAATACATTTCAAAGCAGAAGTAGATAAGATATATCCTCTCTTACACAAATAGGCACTTGACCAAATTCCACAGGAGAGCAGGAGCGGTGAGTCACGGGCTGAAACTACGGGGGTTTCCTCGACACACACACAATGTGGCAACTAGCTTCAGCAACGTCACGCCAATACACCAATCCGAAGGTCATCTGAACAGGAGTCAGGAGTCCCTCCACTGAGAGCATGGATGACTTCATACGTCAGAATCAGGTTTATCACCAGGTAGGATGACACGTACGAGGAATTTGACTTGATGTCATGGTGCATACATAAAAGTCAAACAAAAAAATACAGATGAGAACTATTTTAAGAAAACTATAATAACATTACAAAATATTAAAACATAGTATATCTGCAGAAGACGTCCTCTTTGGGGTATTTATCCCACTTTTTAGGCATTTTTCGCAATTTTCTGTCATATTAAACTTTTTTTTAGGTATTTGCTTTCATACTAGTTTTGATTTTCTTTTTGCCTTTTTAAATGGTATTTTTCATACTTTTCTAAGACATTTTAAGGCATTTTTCTCTCTTTTTTGGGCCGTTTTATGGTATTTTTGGGACTTTTTCTTTGTCATTTTTACGGCGTTTTCCAGGTCTTTTTGTTAGACATTTATGTTGGTTTTTCAGACTTTTTCTAAAACCAATATCATTATCTTCTATCGTCTACTTTGTGGTATGAATAATACACATATATATTTCTTATTCTATCTTAGTCCGTTACCCGATGAACTTTGTTAAGAATAAAAAAGGTATATACACAACCAAGAAAGAAAAATAAATAAAAACGTAAAAAATGTAATGCGAATAAAACGGTAATATATTGAAATGAAATGAAAGCCGATTACAAAGCAGTGATTAACAGAGGACAGTAAAGCATCATGTCTTCCATTTGCTTCAATTCATACTCCTTCCATCATACGTGCATCCTCCTGTGCCATAAAGGTGTTCAGTTTCATGGGTTAGCTCCATTAAGGAGGGAAAGGCTGGCGTACAGGAAGTCCCAACCTCTCTCTGTGTAACAGCAGCAGCTCGTACTACAGAATGGAGCAGAGCCAGCAGAGAAACCATCACACACACACACACACACACACACACACACACAAACACACACACACACAGAAACTAGCAGGAAAAGGATGTTTTAACCTCAGCGTCTTACATTAGATCCAATTCTAGCTGAAGTGCAGAAAGAAGACCACACACCGAGCACAAAACTGATCCATGAATGTAATAAATCCTAGACTAAAATTACACACGGAGATTTCCTGTAGGATTATTAAACTTCTGCTGCAAAGAGAGAACAATATTCTATTTTATGTAATTACTCGATAAAAATGCCAGAAAAAGCAGTTTTCACCTCTAAAATAGGAAGTTTAATAATCGAATGAATGGATTGGCTAATTATAATGTCGATATTGTAACTTAGTCGAAGCTTTGTTCAGTTGTAGCTTCTTAAATGTGAGAATTTGACAGCAGGTAGAGCTGCTATGTGTTTATAGTAAATGTAGAACGAGGGTGTTTCTCAAAGTCGAGGAAGGCTCCTCCAGAGCCACTATATCAAGGATGCTACGTCATCGAGTCCCGCCGAAGGACTGTTCCAATGTCCAGGATCCTTGGAATCCTACCGAGGCCGGCGTCCTTCGTTGCGGGAAATGTCGAGGCTGCACATGTGTAGACTCCGGTCTTAAAATCCCCACAATGCTTTGCGCAGACCAATTTCACAAATCTTTGGCGGAAAATGTAAGGTGGGGCCTCTCAGATGACGCACACCTGTTAGCCTGTTCCGACCATTCTTCGTTTTACGAGGCTAGGAAGGATTCTTGCCTCGCTTCTGAAGGACCTGACTCGGAAGACATGTCCTACCAAGGAAGCGTCCTCGACATTGAGAAACACCCGAGTCTGACAACAAGACACACAGCTTTCTTGCCGTCAGACGGGCGTCATGTTCTGGTGAGAATTTATATCTTATATACAAGATTAGCGCCACAGTATCGCCACCTTACTATATTTTTCGAGAGAAAAAACGTGAATATTATAATGCCATTTTTAACATGTTTATAAACCCTTTCTTTAAACATATGGCACCATCACACGAGGGCGCCTGCAGACACTTTTTAAAAACACATTTTACATGCTTATAAGTGCATTAGTTTGACACTGTAGAAGCATACAGTATCTTAAATCTTGGGGCGGCTTGGCAACTGGAAGGTCACCAGTTCAGGTCCCGGCAAGACCAAGTGCTACCGAGGTGTCCCTGAGCAAGGCACCGTTCCCCACACTGCTCCCCGGGCGCTGTTCAAAATGAGGGATTAATAAAAGTCCATCTTATCTTAAACATAACACGCTGAAATAATGACATCTGACGGAGGACAGTGAGGCAGACTGAGCAGCACATAACTCAAAGTTTAGTGGAAAAAGTAGACGCAGCATTAGTATACATCTCCAAACCCACAGACATTTCACCTCAAAAATAAGATTAAATTACCCCGAAATTGCAACTTCATCACTAATATTAATCCTGGAAACTGACACAGATTATTTGACGCCAAAAGCATGGAGCAAGGAACGGATATGTGCACACAAAATAGTCCAGATTCTGTAGAAACTCAAAGTATAAGTGAAAGGTTACAGCTGCAGAAATATGTTTTTCAAAATGCCCTTTATTCATTTATGGAGCTATTTAAAAAAACAAGGTACTTATTTCTGAATAAAAGCATTGTGTTTATAAGTGCAAGGATTCTGTCTACAGGAAATGCTTTTATTCTGAAACAGGAAGTGCGGATTTCAAAATATTTACATTCCTTTCTTAAGTGTGACATTAAAACAGTGGTAATAATAAAATACAGTATGAGGGGAATACTGTGGCGCTGATCATGTGTATAAGATATATCAATTCTGACGAGAGCATGACGCCCGTATACAAGATGGCACCGCAGACGTAAACTACAACGCGACGCCAGAGCTCCGTAAACAAAGCTGTCTATGCCGTCTGGCATTTGACACCATTTTGTTAAAGTAATTACACAGTTTTCGACGAACAGAAATATTGTTATCTGGGATCACTTTAACATTTTACGGGGGAAATCAGCATTTTGGTATGAGGGAGCACGCCTCAAGTAAGAGGGCGGCGCGCTCCTGTTACCTGGCTTAGACAAAACCCTACATACACGTATACTATAACATACCGAAATATAGTAGTTTACCATTAGAAAATGTTGTCAATCCATCTGGGTGGACATTTTATAGACCATCGCTACTGAAAACTATCATTAGATGACACACACACACATTTCCTGGAGACTCATCCTAACCTTAACCCTTACCAAAATGAATGATCCCCCTTATGGGGACCTCCAATTTGTCCCCATAAGGGAGGCGGGTCCCCACATGTGACTGTGTAAACAGATTTAGGTCCCCACAAGTATAGTAATGCTCACACACACACACACACACACACACACACACACACACACACACACACACACACACACACACACACACACACACACACACACACACACACACACACACACACACACACACACACACACACACACACACACACACAACACACACAACACACACACACACACACACACACACACACACACACACACACACACACACACACACACACACACACCACACACACACACACACACACACACACACACACACACCACACACACACACACACACACACACACACACACACACACACACACACACACACACACACACACCACACACACACACACACACACACACACACACACACACACACACACACACAACACACACACACACACACACACACACACACACACACACACACACACACACACACACACACACACACACACACACACACACACACACACACACCCACACACACACACACACACACACACACACCACACACACACACACACACAGTGAGGCATCAGGTGTGGTGTGTGCTGGTGGCAGAGGAACAGAGAGTGTGAGGTAACAATAGAGGCCAGGCGGTGTTAATACAGGGTTAACATTTCTAATTCAATTGATTATTTTCCTGGCTGTGTTCATGGAGCTGCATCAGGCTCAGGTTGCAGGTCTGTGTGTGGGGCTTGTTATTAAACCCGAGCATGTGTCACTGTTTGTGATTCATACCATGACATCATCTGCCATTACAACCAGACTGTCTGGGGAACCGCAGGCCAGAGATCAACGCTGAGACAACACACACGTACGTACAAACACAAAACAACACACACTGCACAAATGATGCATGGTGCAGACATACGACACACACTCTAAGACAAAGAGGCAGAAGTCATCTTTGGGACACACAGAACCGTAGAGATACTGGAGACAACAACAACAAGGATATACAAATGAACACACACACACATAAAGTAAGAGAGCAAGAGACACACAGAAAGAAACACAATGACAGACACTCACAGAGACACACACAAGATACATGGTGCAACAAACATACTAGAACAAAGAGACATGTAATCCTATGGACACACACACGTGAAAAACAAGTGCACAGTACTAGTAAAAACACACACATACAGTATTAACACACGGTGCAGATATATACACTAGACTGAAATCCTTCGCACACACAAACTGTAGAAGACAAACCTTCATGCACACAACAAGTTCACACACACTAACATTAAGCTCCTCTCATCACAAACACACAGCCTGAGTGTTGTCCCGTCAGCAGTGTGTGTGTGTGTGTGTGTGTGGCCTCTCTCCGTGACCCTGGTCTGACCCAACCCAGTGACCAGCCCCGCTGCCCCCCTCCTCCTCTGTCTGAGGACACACTTATGTCACACACTTGATTTGATATTGTGTGTAGTCGTACGTGTGTGTGTGTGTGTGTGTGTGTGTGTGTTAATGAGCCTGGGGCTGGTGCACAGGAAGTGCAACCTGTTGGAACATCCTGTCCGAAACACACAGTTTGACGCGGAGATGCGAGTAAAATGTTTTTCTACACATTGTGGTTTTTTAAAAAGGCTCAACACCCACATATATAGATTAAAGTGTTGCAGAATATTTTGTTGGATAAAAACATGCTCTTTTGAACTCTCTGGATGTATTACTATTATTCCAAATCTATCGCTAAAATAAATAAATATATGTCATTTTTAGAATGACTGAACTACCGATTTTTAAGGGAAACTTGAGTAGTACATGGCTAAAATCTTCAATCATGTCATATTTGAATAACAAAATGTGTCAGAATATAGAAGGGTTTTTAGGTAATAATGACATTAATAGTTTAAATGAAATAAGGGCTGGACAAGCTATCACTATATCGATATTATAGAGTTGACTATTGATGCTTTCAGAAGAAAAAAAAGGACAATATTTGCCGCTGTTGATTAACTTCTCCTTGCAGCTCCTGTGATTAAAGCCATTCCTGTGTAGCTTTCAAGATTCAAGGCTTTTATTGGCATTCGTACATAGCTACAGGGAACCCCCCTCCCTCGGTGGACAGCTGTGAGGGACAGCGAGTCAGAGTCTGTGAAAACCAAAACAAACGTCTCCTGCGTCAGAGAGAGGCCGGTTTGCCCTCCGGCGCTGAGCAACATGTTCAGACAGTCAGAGCAGCAACACCTGCTCTCAGTTTCACCTCGTCCATCCACTCAGTGACGAGGAGCAGGAGGAAGAGGAAAACGTGTGTCATTTAAAAACACTATGCTGCTTCATAAATAAACCTATTGTTTACACTTTATATTCTGAGCAAAAATCGTTTTGTTTAAGTTATACTGTTTATTGCAATATGCACAATTTCAAATATGTATCGTCGTTATGTATTGCATTACACTGTGCGCCTTTTTTGTAGATTTTTACTTTAATTCCTTTGTTTACATACATGTTTTTTATTCTAATGTATCTGCTTAACTTCTGTTTTAATACATATTATATTTTAGCTTTTATTGCACATTTTTACTTGACTTTAATGTTTGTATAACCATAACTTCTTATTTTAAAAAGCTCCCATGTCACGGCCATTTCTACTGATCAGAACTCCATTGTTGAGCTCTACTAGATACATGTACATTGTTCAATGTTCCAAACTCACTTTGGTTTCCCACAGCATCTCTGTATAGTTTGTGTATTCACTCTCTGTCCTACACGCCTTGTTGGAGCTCCTGCCCCCCCCCCCCCCTGTGAGCCCAGTGGCCGTCTGCGAGACAGCGAAACCCAGCCCGAAACACACACACACACACACACCCGCAGCCTGGCTGGGAGTTTGTGTGTGTGCCCAGGCTGAGTTCCGCGGTGTCTCGCCGACCCCACACCAGTGAGCCGGCTCACAGTGTCCCGCTCCTCGCAGCAGCGAGCCTCGCAACGTCCCGCCGAGTGTGTGTGTGTGTGTGTGTGTGTGTGTGTGTGTGTGTGTGAGGAAGTCCGCTGTGACAGTTTGACTTACTTATTTAGGTTCTTGATTGACTTTGTTGGGGTGCCAGTCAGGTTTCTCTCCTGACGTTTCAGGTTTTGATAGTCAGTCAGTGTTAGTAAGTCTGTGCTGTCTGTGTATACATCTCACTGCAAACACCCAACATTGAATGACATTAGAAAATATAAGAAAGGACACAACTCAAAATGATAATCACAAATAGCAAGTGTATTTTGAATACCCCACAAACAGTCCTTCTTCCCACAGTTCAATTTTAAATCCAAAACGTTCCACTTCGGGTTTTCTTCAAAATAAATTAAAGTCATTTTTAGTAATCCACTCGGTTTTGGAAATCCAGTCCTGGTTTTCAAGGTGGTTGGGAGATGACCGGCTCCTTTCAGTTTTGCAAACAATAATCCGGGAACGTGAAGCGACAGAAGGGTATGATGACGGTGGACGGCGGATCAGACAAACGGTAACACGGACTTTAAACGACCTAACTGCTGGTTTCTAAACGGATGAGCGTGTTGCTCCGACGATCTCTCTTGCCGCACACACACGCTTCCCCTTCCTGCTCCGTCTAACTATATAGGGAGAACTGAATGGAGGCGCCAACCAACAGTGAATCACTGGCTGGGTGGGCGTTACCGTGAGTGACTACCGGTGTTTACCTGTCCGGTTGTTACACCGCGGATTGGTCCAAACGTAACGGCTCTGCGGACGTTACGTCACTATACCCGAAATACGTCACTATACCCAGGAAGCAAACAATGGAAAAAGATAAATGTCCAACGAGGCGTTCTGGGGCAGCACAGACAGGTCTTCTCTGTGTTAGAGTTGTACTCGCTACAGGGTGTACTTTGAGGGTTTGTGACTGCAGACCGTTCACATGCAGAACAACCTTCATAACACAAGGGGACGGGTGGTAACCGGAAAAGCACGACATGGGACCTTTAAGTTACATTTTATCTTTCTATTGCATATTTTTACTTTAACTTCTTAATACAAATTTCAGGGTTTTTTTTGTATTAACTTACTGTCAGAAAAACCCAATCCCCCCCAAAAAGGCTTTACACTGTTTTGTAGACTTAAACGTTGATAAAAGCAAAATATGACGTCAGAAGAAAAAAAAGAATTCTGACGTCAATACAATAACACAAAGGGAATAAAATGGATGTTAATACAAGTGCGCGCCTCACTTTGTGTGCCGTACGTTACTTTGCATTTTATAAAAACGCTATAGAAAGGGGAAGGAAGAGCAGATTGTGTGCCAATAACTGACCTCAGAGCAAGAGTTAACAGCAGACGCTTCATTAGCTGCTCTTTCAAAGACAAAGGCAGCAGTTAACCGAGCTCAGTTTCAAAAGTTAGTCATGTATTTTGGAGAACAGTCGTGCATCTTTCATACTCTGAAAATACACTTGATGTGCACGTACTTCTACATCTATTTCAGGAACTCCTTCGCTATTTTTATCAGAGTCTTTTTTGTCCACATGCTGAGAAGTTCAAACTGTGGTGGCTTTGTGTATTATAAAAGAATAACACATGCAGTCTTAAATTAAGTTTTCAGACTGACTCAAGTTGTGAGTAAACAGAGAAAAAGGGACATTGTTTGATGTTGTCAGGGGGTTAGCTTAATGTTGGATGAGATGCTTTATAGATGGAGAAACATCAACAATGTCCAGGCCCTTTTGTTGCAAAAATACATTGCTTTTGTAAATAAACAGATATTAGTGTGTACTCCTCAGTACTGCCTTGAAGCTGCTTTCAGTAAACCACTCCAATACAACCAATTACTGAAATGAACACAGACGGGGAATGCAGGAATCCTGAAGTCAAATGTAAGACCTTTTAAGCCCCTTTCCATACATTTTAAGACCTCATCGCCACTTGGAGTTTGAACCGGTTACCTTGGCGACACACTTCACCTCACATTGACTATATACAGTATTGATTGTCCTTCCTCCTTATCTTCCAACCATTTGGACGCACACTTGCATTTCCCCATAACGATGTTGTTTAACAACCGGCGTAAACGGACCTTCGCGCTATCAAGCAGTGAGCGTGCGATGTCCTGTTCAGATGACGTCAAACCCAACGGGATGCCATCAATAAACTACAGAATCACACTACACACCTACGCCATGATTACATTCAGGCAGACTGTAGAATACAACCTCTTTGGACCATTTATATACTTATTGACAACAAGCTACAAAATGTAACACCTTGGGAAATGCCGTTTAATATTTTTTAATAGCCTTCATTTTCGCTAAATTGATTTATCAACTTGTAATACTTTTTAAGACCCCGCGGAGAACCTGACAAAAAGCCACCAAAAGAAAAACAATGATAGTAAAAAGTTAAACCGATATTAATCTCTATAAATTCTGAATAATATACAGATTTTTACTAATACCCTCTTCCTAATAACCAAAACAACGCCCCGGTGCATTATGGCATTGTGTCTTCACACATCTATTTCAGAAACAAATCCATTGTTTTTAAAATCAGCATTTTTTAAAAATGTTGACATGCTAAGACGTTTAAACTAGTGGTGCACGATAATTATCGGCCCGATATTATGAATTATGATGTCGTCCCGATAAACCCGATAACAGTATTAATAGCCCCGATAATATACAATATATTTTTTGGGTAAAAAAAGAAACAAATACTGCGGTGTGGGTGGATTGGGATGAGGGGCGCTTGTTTTTCACTCGGCTCCTCCCGTTTTGCCAGTACTGTGGTATTAGTGGTTTAGGAAGAGGGGAGTTCTTCACAAATCCAGCGCTCCCTAACTCATGCCTGGCTGTGACGTAAATGGTGTGCGGCCGTGAAGCCAGGACAGTAAACAAACATGTCGCCGGTAGTATGGGACTATTTCAAAGTTTCAGAGTTAGATAGTTCGCTTGCTATTTGTATTAACAAATGCAGAACTTCCACGAGGAGGGAAAAAGGCAACGAGCTATAATACTTCCAACCTGATTAGTCACCTGAAACATCGCCATCGCTACGATGGTGTGTTAAAAGCGTACGAAGACGCCTGCGCTGCTAAACTAGCGGCGAATCCAAAGCCAGCTGCAAAGGCACCGGGGCTTTTACCGATCGACGAGGCTTTTGAAAAAGGCAAGAAGTTTGCCAGAGACGACCCCAGGGCTAGTTTTGTTCATAGTAGTAATGCTCATGTCATTTGCTCACTACTAGTCTTTTTCTTACCACCAGGTGTGCAAAAACTACAGGTACATTTAATATATATATATATTATTATCGGGTATCGGTCTTGAGAAGCAGGTAGGTATCGGTATCGGTCTTGAGAAGGAGGAAGTTATCGGTATCGGTCTTGAGAAGCAGGAAGTTATCGGTATCGGTTTCAAAAAACCAATATCGTGCATCCCTAAGTTTCCATTGTGATAAATGAAATAAAGATGATATATTGTAAAGAGGTCACAAAGGAAAGCAGCATTTTCTTCCTGCACCATCTTAATGTGCCAAGCTGATTCTCAGAAGCACAGCACAATGGAAACTTTGCAAAAGATGTCTCGTCTCTACTTTAAACAGCAACCGTGCTTTCCCACAACTGCATGGGCCCTGCTCTTAACCCATGAGTGACTCTTTTTGAGTTTCCAGGAAACATAAGAAAGGGCCTTGTGGTTTTACACAAACACCCATGTCGAAAGGAAAGCAGCTTGCAGAGCCTCGTGCAGCTTCTCGCGTAAAAACACTATAACATAATGCCAAGAAAAAAAGCTGACAGTGAAACAAAAAGAGCTATGCATACTTTGTGTTTTCAGTTAGCAACGAGCAGAAGGTGAAGACTTGGGGGGATCAACCTGGTGATGACGGGGAGAAGCCAAGATGACGCAAGAAACAAGAGGGACAGTCAAAAAGGAACCGATTCGTTTAAGTCCTGCTGAGCACGGACATTACAATTAAAATGTTTCCTGTCTGTAAAGCTTGAGAATTAAGTTTCTTAAGAAAAAGGGAGAGGCCACACACACACACACACACACACACACACACACACACACACACACACACACAACACACACACACCACACACACACACACACACACACACACACACACACACACACACACACACACACACACACACACACACACACACACACACACACACACACACACACACACACATCACACACACACACACACACACACACACACACACACACACACACACACACACATCACACACACACACACACACACACACACACACACACACACACACACACACACACACACACACACACACACACACACACACACACACACACACACACACACACACACACACACACACACACACACACACACACACACACACACACACCCACACACACACACACACACACACACACACACACACACACACACACACACACACACACACTACACACACACACACACACACACACACACACACACACACACACACACACACACACACACACACACACACACACACACACACACACACACACACACACACACACACACACACACACACACACACACACACTAGTGGAAATGTGGCCCATGTTGCTTTAAAATATCTTAATCAGTGAGGACGTGGCCTTTTTAAGCCGGTTTGCTCAGCACACAACATTTTAGATTTTGTATTTATTTAACCTTGATCCAGCCTGCACCATCCAGAAGCTGGTTTACATGTATTTAAAATCATGTGATGTTATTAATGCACCCTTTTAGTAGGAGATTTTGCAAGTGCATACCAAAGAATAAAATCTGCATTACGAACATAGAGAATTATGTATTTGCTTGGCATAACATAGGAGGCGTGTGGCGCAGTGGGCTAGTGCGTTGGTGTTCAGATCAGGGGGGCACAGGTTCAAACCCCACTGCAGTCAGCATGTCTTGTGTCCCTGAGACACTTCACCCCAAATTGCTCCTGTGGGGATTGTCCACAGTATTGAGTATGTAAGTCGCTTTGGATAAAAGCGTCTAACAAGTGACATGTAATGTGATGTAATAGTTGTGTTGCCCATACTGACAGTTTGGGTTAGAAAGGAAACCAAACCATTTGTAACTTCAGTTTTGTTTTGTGCTTTACTGTAAATGTGTATTTAAAGTTCCCCTTTTTCAGAGCATATGTTTACAAACCAAAGAAAACCAAGTAGTCAATAAAGTATTGACTGTCAGGGGCACTAACATTTGTGACAGAAGTTTGGGTTAGCAATGACATCCTCACCATAGCTGGTGCTCATTTCAATGTAGCTTTATTTGTGTTGTGTGTCATACGGTTGTTACATGCTGTAATTAAATGTACCCCTTTAGTGGCAGATTGTGCAAATACACACATAATAAAGTGTTTTCTGCTGATGACATTGGCGTTTACTTCTATCACACAACATGTTTTTATATGTTATAGCTTTTGAGCTTGAGACAGACGCTTGGGTTAGTAAGTGCCTCCATACCTTCAGCTTGTAGTCATCTTAATGAAGCTTCTATTGTGTTTTAACGTCATGTCCTGATTTTATATGATGTCAATAATGGCAAATGCAAGCCAAATAACAAAAGCTTTCCTTTGCATGTAAAAAGTACACACATACTGGTGATATCAGCATTTTCTTCTGCATATAATAATATCTTTGTAAACCTTAGCTGTTGTTTTTGATGTCGACTGTTGAGGTTTGGGTTACTTAAGAAACCAGAGCCTCTGTGCATGGTGCTCAATATAATGTCAACTTCTTCTGGTATTTTGTTATATGTCTTGATTTGATGTAATTAAGAACAAAAGCTTCCCTTTGCATGTACAAAGTAGACTATAACTATTTTCTGCTGGTGACATTAGCATTTACTTCTATTCCACATAACAATATATATATATATAAAAATGAGCTATTGTTTTTGATGCCGATATCTGGGTTAGCAAGGAAACAAGTACCTCCATTGAACCAGTGTATCTACTGCATGTGTGTTTTTAAGGCAGTTTGTGTGACTTAGTGAGGTTAATAAAGAGGTAGTAATCAGTGTTCTTCAGAAGCTTCTATTGTTTTTTTTGTCATGTCTTGATTTGATGTCATTCATTTACAGCAGATTTTGCAAATGCAAGTTAAAGAAGAAAAGCTGCCCTTTGCATGTAAAAAGAAGACAATTAGTATGTCCTGCTTGTGACATTTGCATGATTTAGCTGTTGTTATTTATATTGACTGTTGACGTCTGGGTTAGTAAGTGCCTCCATTGAACCAGTGTATCTCCTGTATTTAAGACAGGTTGTGTGACTTTTGGAGGTTAATAGAGGTAATAATCACAGTCTTACCTTCCGCAGAGCTTGCACGAAGAGGCCTCTCCATTTGTGACTGTTCTCGTCACTGGAAAAGTCGTATATCTGCTGGGGCTGCATGGCTCCTTGCGACCGGGCTGAACTGTCAGCATCGGCCCCGGATAGAGAGTCCTGTGGGGGGGGGGGGGTCAGTCCGGGGCAGAGGTACGGTGGGGAAAACTCCAACTGCCTCGCTTGCAAACGTGAAGAAAATCACCAAAATTGGCAGTAGAATCCAGTTAAAGAGCGAAAAATCAGCTACAACATAAAAACAAGCACATGTAGCTATAAAGTTAACTCGTTAGCTTGGGATGCTAAGTGAGGCTAGCTACTGTAAACAGCGGCTAACTGAAAAAGGAGCTATCGGCTAACAACAATGTTTCTAAGTGTTATACTTGCTACTTCGCGTTTGCTTAAAAAAGGCGAATAATAGGCATATTAAGTTCAGTGTTAAGTCATGGGCTTGTTTTGCCAGCTAACTAACAGCTACACGTTGTGTTTGGTTATTTTCTGCCTGAACACCTGTTAGCAGCGTTAGCAGCTAACAAGATGCTAACTAGATGCTACAGGCTGGCCTTGTGTTTTATGTTGCGGACCCGTTTAGCTCCAGAAAAGGCACTCTTTCTCCAGCGCTGGACACCTCACATTCAGGCATCTTTTACCGCGGTGATCAGACGTTAAAAATCCATCGTAAATCCCCCCAAAAACAGCGGTGAGTCCGAGGCATTTCGTGCGGAGGTCGAGGTGTTTTTTTGGTTGAGAAGAAGTCAGAGATGTTCGTAACTCCGCTGACAGGCTGCGGAACTGAGCTCTTTATTGGACAGAGGAGAAAAACAAGGCTGGACTTTCTGTCTCTTTGCATACTGGAGTCCCAGCAGGAGACAGAAGACAGTAACAGGAATACAGATTTAGAATCAGAACCCTTTTTACTGCAAAATAGGTTTTCATAACAAGGAAAGTATTTAAGAAAAACACAAGAAACATGAATAATGATTTGTATTTCTATATAATAAAAGAAAAAGGCTGGACTTGCTGTCTCTTTGCATATTATAGTCCCAGCAGGAGACAGAAGATTCACAGTTTCAGGAATAAAATATCTGAATCAAAATTATTTTTATTGCAAAGTATTATTTCACAACAAGGAAGTCATTGAAAAAAATCAAGAAACATTAATGAAGATTTTTTTTAAATGACAATAAGAGTACTATACAAATGTGTATAATATATCTGGATTTGAACTGAAAGGGCAGTGCAGTTTTATTATTTTAAATTCATTTGTATTTATTAAATCTTTTATTACATAAGAAAATACAGTAAAAATATGATTTATTAATTTCTATAAAAAAAGAGGCTGGATGTTCTGTCTCTGTGAAAAGTATGGAACTTACAGAAGCAAACACATTTTTAGTTTCAGGAATACAAATCAGAATCAGGTTTCAGTAACGTATGTTTACCAGGGATACAAATAAAAGCAAAGACACATATATAAAGAATGTGAGAAAAATAAACAACAATAAAAAAGTTGGCTCAAATAATATGAAATATGTCTGAAGTTAAGACCTCTTAAAGTCTTGGGCTTGACCTCTTAAAGTCTTGGTCTTGACTTGGTCTTGGTCTCGACCTCTTAAAGTCTTGGTCTTGATTTGGTCTCGACCTCTTAGACCCCGGCCACACGAGGACGAAAACAGCTAAACGCATAGGATTAACGCAAACGCAATCGCAAAAAAGCTTCCGTCCACACGCAATATTCACCGCATAGTGACTGTCCACACGAGACAGCTCCGTTTAGCTCCAACCGCTGGAGAAGCTGCAGTACATATGCAGGAGCCTGTACGTGGCGCTGTAACTTCCTCCACAAAAGCAGCGAAGAAGCATGGTTGTCATGGTTGCCCTTCTGTTTATTCTCCGCGGTGGGGGCCGAGGGAACCGGGCAGAGTTTTTCACCAGTCAACGTGTATTAAAGTTTAAATCTTCCGACAAAATTATAAAAGTGCCGGTCAAAGGTCTTCTTTGTTATTTATTGAGCTTTAAAACAAATGAATAACGAATCTATATATTATAATAATAAAATACACGGAGCCTCTCTTTTTCCTCCCTCTCTTCGGACAGCGCCAGTGTCTGTTTCATGAGCAGCAGAGGTGGGGAGAGGCGGGGCTATTGCCTCATCATTATCAGAAAATGATCGTATAGGGCGTACACACGGAGCCGTTGGACCCCCCAGTGCGTTGCGTATGCCGTTCTATCCACCTTGGGACCCGTTATCGTTTACGCAGTCGTTTAGTGCCGTATTCGGTCGTCCTCGTGTGGCCGAACGGTCTATATGACACTAAACAGTAACGCAAACGACCGTTTTCGTCCTCGTGTGGCCGGGGCATTAAAGTCTTGGTCTTGACTTGGTCTTGGTCTTGGTCTCGACATCTTAAAGTCTTGGTCTTGCCTTGGTCTTGTCTTGGTCTCGAGCGATTAAAGTATTGGTCTTCATTTGGTGTCGACCTCTTAAAGTATTGGTCTTCATTTGGTGTCGACCTCTTAAAGTCTTGGTCTTGATTTGGTGTCGACCTCTTAAAGTCTTGTTCTTGGTCTTGGTCTTGACTTGGTCTCGACCTCTTAAAGTATTGGTCTTGTCTTGGTCTTGTCTTGGTCTCGATCGCTTAAAGTATTGGTCTTGATTTGGTGTCAACCTCTTAAAGTCTTGGGCCGTTTCTCAATCTCGAGGATGCGGCTTGGTAGTCGTGTACTTCCTAGTCACTTCCAAGTATGCTGGAGATTGGAACAGTCCTTCGGCGGCACTCGATGACGTAGCATCCTTGAAATATTGGCTTGGAAGCCAGTATCCTCGAGATTGAGAAACGGCCCGCGGTCTTAAAATCCCCACGATGCTTTGCGCACGGACCAACTTCCCAAAATCTGTGGCGGAAAATGTAAGGCGGGGCCTCTCATATGACGCACACCTGCACACTTGCTAGCCTGTTCCACTCTTTGGCCGTTTCTCAATCTCGAGGATTCTGGCTTCCAAGCCAATATTTCAAGGATGCTACGTCATCGAGTGCCGCCGAAGGACTGTTCCAATCTCCAGCATACTTGGAATTCCACAGAGGCCGCGTCCTTGGTTTGGGGGAAATTTCGAGGCTGCACATGGGTAGACTTTGCGTCCTTAAAATCCCCACAATGCTTTGCGCACGGACCAATTAAAAAAACCCTTGCGGAGAATGGCTGAACTGACGCAGCACACATTTAAATGTAAGTATAGTGGCGTAGAACATGTGTTGGTAAATATGTTACTTTGTTACATTTGTTTGTTATCACCAAAAAAGTGTTCCGTGAAAGTAAAGCAAGTTCATAATTAGATAGACATCGTGAGGTATTTATTTTCGGTAGTTTATGTTGAAACCGTTAGAGAGAGTGGCACACTTGTTAGCCTGTTCCATTCTTCTTCGTTTTCCGAAGCCGTGGCTTGGAAGTATACTTGCTTCGTTTCTGAAGGAAGTGACTTGGAAGTACGCGACTACCAAGCCAGCATCCTCGCGATTGAGAAACTCCCTTTGTTTTCCGAATGCCAGGAAGTATTCTTGCCTCGCTTCTGAAGCAAGACGCTCGGAAGATATGTGCTACCAAGCAAGCGTACTCGCGATTGAGAAACACCCTTGGTCTCGACCTCTTAAAGTCTTGGTCTTGAGTAGAAGTAGTATTTATTTGTGAATTGCAAAGTTTGGTTTCATAACAAGGAAGTATTCTTAAAAATAATTGTTATTTATATTGTTATAATACATACATATAAAATAAGTTCATTTATTTTTTATATATATATATTATTTATTAAAATGATAAATGTTTTTTTATTTTTTTTATTATTTCTTTAAGTTTCTATTGACTTTATTTGTGTTGTGTTGTGTATTTTTCAAAACTGATATAGTAATATATTTTGAAACACAATAAATATCTAATCAAAGATTGAATCATGTCATCTGTGATAAAAACGAATTGTACAATTACCAACATCCACAGTAAAATCCTTAAATGTAGAAATATGTATGCCTCATACCGTTTGTTACTGTGACTCTGCCTCCTTGTGGACAAATTGAAGAAGTGCTTCATTCTGGAATTCTGATACAAACAATAACAAAATATATATAATACAGAACAACACAATGAAGTTTATTTGATTGAATATGTGTCTTTTTTTGTTTATTTATAACTTTATTTGTATCGCTTTTGTATAATTATTTTAATTGTTTTATTCTACTTTGTCTTTATTTTTTACCTCTACCTCTATTTTTTTTAACTCTAAGCCTGTTTTTCCCCATGGGGATAAATAAAGTTCCATCTTATCTTATGATTATTTTCCCATTTATTTAATTAGACTTAGGGTTAGGGTTAAAAAAAACAATATATATATATACATATATACAGTAGGGTGGTCCTTAGTGGCATGTACATTTTCGAATTAATTTATTTTAAGCTCCAACCACCGGAATTCGTTATGATAGTCAAGAATACTCTCCTGGGGGGTATACTACGAAGCAGGATTTTCGCTTAGCCGGCTAAATTCAGGGAAAACTCCGGCTTTCCGGTCCTACGAAGCTGGTTCTCTTTTTAGCAGGCTAGATCTCCATGGTAACTTATGCTAAGCGGCTAACCTGGTCGGGACCAGGTTAGGTTGTAGGCTAAGAGCTCAACTCAGTGAAAGCACTGCCTGCTGACCAATCAGAGCTCAGTGTGTGGAGTTTAAAGCGATCAAGTCATATTACAGGAGAAAGGAAATACAGAAAAGCTGCCGTCGCAGGAAAGACGGCTGGCAAAAATCACCGACTGTGTGAACGTGAAAAAGAATAGAATATCACCTCCCATCTTCAGAGCAATCTGACTATTATAACATTAGCGTTAAGAAAGCTTACTTAAATATCTGCCACAACATAGGCCTAAGTAACCGGATCAGAGTAACATTAAGTAGGCCTACAGTCCGCGGCATATCACTTCATAATGGATCATATTTTCTTATCTGAGTCAGCTGAGCCCTATCTGGCCGTGCAACACTCACAGTGTCACATACTGTATGCAGAAGTATTATTTTAAGCAACACATTAAGTTGACGAAACACTCGAGACAAATGTAATTAAAGTCAAATCGTGTCTTAGACGGGGCAGTGATATCATAAACCTGTTAATGTACGCATTCAAACACTTTTTCTTTTGCCAGCTGTATTCACCTTGCAGGTGCAGACTATGTGGCTTTTATCCTGGATAAAGTGTTTAAGTCATGGATGTTTAAAGTTTAACTTCTTCATTTTTGACTAGTATTAAAGTTCACTTTTCATTCAGGAAGTATGACGCTGCGCTGTCAGTACGCTTCTCCATGTTTCTGATTGGTCGAATGCTCCAAATACCACCCCTTTCATGTGAACGCGCACCTAACTAGATAGGACACGGCTGGCTTGAGCGATCCACTTGATAACCCGGGTCGTAGTACAGTTTAGCGAGAGCGCGTATGTTTTGGATTAGGCCAACCGGCTAACTCAAACATATCCAGGTTAGGTTGAACTAGATTCGTAGTATAGGCCCCTGGTGAATTGTATTCAAATTCCAACAACATTTACCCCTCCCTCATCAACCTTAAAGTTTAGCCTCAGTTACGCACCGTGGCTGCTGGTGTGGCAGCCCAGGTCGATGAGGGAGGGGTACATGTTGTCAGATTGTGGAAGAAATTCACCAGGAGAGTTTTCTTGACTAATAGAATGAATTCTGGGGGTTGGAGTTTAGACTTTCCCACTTTCAATTTTAAGGACCACCCTATATATACACTTTGTATACATCATACAGTATGTTTGGTTTTGATAAGGATGGGCATGTGTAAATATACACACGCTTTTCAATATGAAAGGTTAAAAAATCTATTGAAATTTAACCAAATAAACGTGTTTTCTATTCACTTTTTCACCTCGTTCATGCACATCCATTGGAATCAACTGAGGTTGCAGCCATGTAACTAATGAAGCAAAAACCCACAATCATGCTCTTCAAAAATATGTATTTATGGTACAAAATACTCAACATTCAATGTCAATAAAACGTATGAAATAATAGAATTTTGATATATATACATTGTCTGGAAAATGTGAAGCTCTTGAACATGTAGAAAGTGCAAATTAGGCAGAATTAAATGAAATTAGCACCCCAACACAACTCCTTCTTAAGTGAATATAAATATGACAATAAGACTATATTGTTAATTGTTAACACAATTATTGAAGATAAAACTGATTAACTGTGTGTTATGACATTTACAAATAAAATCCCACTTTTTTCATACAGATTGTTGACAAAAAACTAGAGATCATCATGTTTACATTATGACACAATTATATTTAAGGACAAAATCCTTATTTTTTCCTTTCCTTTTTTCTCATTCTTATACATTTCTGGAGCATGTCTGACAAAACCCGGCAGGCTTTACAGTATTAAAATATGAAAATGACAGGGACAAATTAATCTCTCATACAGTCAAAACACAAATAAAAACCGCATGTCCTCAAAAGAACCATACAAGATTTATAGTTTTAAAAACCCTCAATCTCCTTAAAAAAGTACGTTTAAAACATTAAACTGATAAGATTTTTCTTATCCGAAATGCACTAGTTTGGATGCTTGTGAGGCTAGCCAGTTGCTACTGTAAAACAGCGGCTAACTAAAAGAGCTAATGGCTAATAACAATGTTGCTAAAGCTAAGAGAGAATAATGGCTAATTAAGTACACTGTTAAGTCATGGGAGCTCAGCTTGTTGTCAGCTTACTAACAGCTACAAGTTGTTGGTTATTTTCTGCCTGAACACCTGTTGCGTTAGCAGGTTAGCGTTGGCAGGCTAGCGTTGGCAGGCTAACAAGTTCTAAAGGCTGCACTTGTATTGAAATGTAGTAAAGTTAACATGTGAAGCAACTTAAAACAACACTTAAGTAAAAACTGTTGAAAAATGTGAAATATGTAAATTTCTTCTCCACATTAAGGCTCCATGATGGCAGTGATGTTGAGGTAGGGATAGTTGGATAACAAATATTTTCACTGTCAAGATAAGGATGATTTTTGGTTTTCTCTCTTCTTTATTCTGTGATCTTGCTCTACAGATCGAAGCGTTTCTCCACCTCGTCGGCCACCATCTCAGCGATGGCGAGTGACGAGGTGGCGGCGGGTGATGGAGCGTTTCTCACGTGGAGAACACGGCTGCCCACCTCCCCGACGCCGCCGTCAAACACGAAGTCGTCCACCAGGTTCCCGTCTCGGTCCAGAGCCTGAGCCCGGACCCCTGCAGGACCCCTGCAGAGGAAACAGGAAACAGAATTAAATCCTACAGTTATCTTCTTACAAACAAGTTACATAAATGCACACTGTTTTCCAGAGTCAATTAATAAAAGGTAGCTAATTCTTATCTCAATATTGACTGATAGATGGCGCCGGTGAAGATGGCTGCTGTGTATTTTGTTCCTCTCCAACTTTGCCTTTTTTTCCGCTTTATTTATATTCTATTTTATTTTATTTACTTGAACTATTATCAGTTTTATTGTGTTGCACTGTTGGAGGAGCCTGTGACCTTGAAAACAGATTACAGGCATTATCGAGCCGCCCTAGATCTCAATTGTGCTGGTAGATTTACCTCCAGAGGTAAGTGCACCTGTTAATCAACCCCTGATACTGTAATATAAGGAAGTGTGCATGTATTTCTTAGGTCTTGCATTATCTTGTACCTGAGCACGTCACTCCGCGAGAGTTCGGGGATGTACTTCTGCAGGATTTTGACCTGTGCACCAATGAAAATCCCTCGATACATTTCTCCCATCCCGTACACCATGTTCTTCATCACCAGCCTCTGAAGACCCCTGCACAACAGAGAGAATAAACACTCAGAATCTCTGTAATAATATCATTTAAAACAGATCAAATGTTGTTGATGTTGTACCTGAACGAGAGAGCGTCTGCAAAGTCCCGGACGTTGAAGTCGTAAACTTTGTAGCCCTCCCTCTTGAAGGCCAGCACGGCGTTCGGACCGAGCCAAACACTCCCGTCCATCCTCGGAGTGAAGTGGACTCCCAGGAAGGGAAACCGGGGGTCAGGGACCTATACGGATATTTAAATGGAGAAAAAATGAAGGAGAAAACAACCTTATTTGTTCATATTAATTTCATATTCATACAAAACTTTCTGTACCTTGCCAACAACTGTGATACTGTTATCAATATGTGAAACTACTGGAACCTCAAACACTTTATCAAACTGCATGTGCAATGACAAAAAAGTGGAATCTAAATCTGATTTTTTATTTTGTATATGTAACAGAGATCAGCTGCTAAGTGGATGAGAAGAGTTACTCCAAATTAAGACAGAGGTATAATTGCAATTTCCAAGCTTTTGGTTTACTTAGAAATCCCCATTGGGAACAGATTAAGATGATGGGAAATAACAACTAATAAATACATGCAACAATAATAATTTAGAAAGTATTAAAAAAAGGCTTAAGCTTACTGACCACGTGTTCAAGTATTTCCATATCTTTCAAACTTCAACAACTCAAACACACGTCTCTTTCTGCCACTTGGGGTCGCCACCGTTTTCAGATTTCATACAGTACTGGTATGTGAATCTCTAATGATTTAAACATGTATAAATTAAAGGATTGTTCCTGAGACTCACGGGGTAGATGTTGCCCTTCACCAGGTAGTGTTTCTCGGGCTTCAGCACCAGGTAGTCTCCTCTGAAGGGAACGATCCTCGGCTCACTGCTGCAGCCTGAGATCTGAGAGAGGCGGTCCGAGTAGAGACCCCCGCAGGTCAGAACGAAGCGGCACCGCACCTCCCTGCCCTGGAGAGTAAACAACAGCAAGAAAATGATGGAAATAATAAAACAAGATATAGAAATTGTGAAGCTTTAACCCCGGGGCTACACAACACAATGACATCTTTATATTTTATTGTATTGACCAATTTTTTCTTATTTCTGTTTTACTACAACATGCTGAATATGTGCTGTGTATTAAAAATGGTGTAAAAATAAAGCTTTATTGTCATTATTATAATGCAACTATAAAACACAATCTAAATATGTGTACTTGATGACGCGTGTTTCTTACCTTTTTATCTCTGATTGCAATAGGGTATTTCATACCTGCAAGTAAAACAAATGTGAATGACTAGTCTTGTTTATGACTGTGTTATAATGGACCAGAATAATGTGAACATACTAGCTGCAACTTGGATGAAAGATCAGTTATATTACTGTGCATAATAAAAGTTCTATGTAGAAGTAAAAAAAGAGCAGGAAATGAACCTCAGAAATGTAGTGCAGTACTTGATAGCAAAAGCACTTTGTTACTCTGCACCCCTGTTTTTTTACCCTCTGTGCTCCCGGCCTGGCTCTCCGTCGCCGAGCAGATGTCGTTGACCTCGGACTCCGTCACCACCGTCCCCCCCGCCTCCTCAAAGTCCTGCCCGTACCGGAGAGCCACCATCCTCCAGTCCACGATGCCGGTGTATGGAGAGTCCAGAGCCATGATGCCCTGCAGGGGGGGAGGAGGAAGCATCAGATCCTTTACTCTGATTTAAAGGTCACCTATTATGCAAAATCCTCTTCTTCATGTCTCTTCTACATCAACATGTGTCCCCTCTTCTTCATGTCTCTTCTACATCAACATGTGTCCCCTCTTCTTCATGTCTCTTCTACATCAACATGTGTCCCCTCTTCTTCATGTCTCTTCTACATCAACATGTGTCCCCTCTTCTCCATGTCTCTTCTACATCAACAAAAGATTCTCTCTCTTTTTGTCCTGATCCATTTCTATAAAAACCTGTCTGAAAATGAGCTGATCAGATTTTGGCCACTCTATGATGTCATAACGAGTTTTTTGGCTTGTGTTACCATTAGGCAATCAGCAACCAAGGTAACCCCCCCCCCACCTTATCACCTGAATCTCCTCCTAGAGCTTAATTGAGTTCTTTGTAACCAAATGTCTCTCAGAGGGGCGTGGGGAGGGGCTCCTTATTTTCATCTAAAGTAACAGACAGAGAATCAGCACTTTGGAAACAGAGGGGATTATGGGATGCTGCAATGATCTGTTTGGTGTTTCAGCCAATCAGAGACAGGCTCTGTATATATCTGAGACCTGTGATATATGGATGAAAAACAGTATAATAGGTGACTTTTAAAGCCCAGACACACCAAGCTGACACCAAAGAACACGTCCCGACGGAACACGACTGTTGTCGCCTCACGTCTCCTGCGTCTTGGCCAACAGTCGCACTGGAACACACCGCAAAGACTTCAGCCGACGGCCAAGTAGCACATACGAACTGCGCATGCGTGAGTGGCAATAACTCTCCTTACCAACAGGCGGCGGTAGTGTGTATTCGTCATTCAAAAGAGGCAACAACCGGAAGACAGACTGCGTGATATATACAAACAACAAATAGCTTGTGCGTTCCATTTTCACTCTCGTCCATCGAAAACATGTTTAGTGCGGTAATAGCCTTCTGTGTGTGCCTTCTTAATCGTTTGTTTGCGTACCTCGCTTCACATGCACTGATTCGCTAAGCTAAACAGCCAATCGGAGTGATTTATTTTGCCGACAGCTCCCCGATTCAACAGCGGAAGGTGTCGGTACGGCCGAAAAGACACGACGGTGCGGGATACACCAATCTGAGTAGGGCGACAGGACGCTCATCGACGGCCAGACATCTATCGACGGCTGAAATCGGCTTGGTGTGTCTGGGCCTTTAAAGGTGGGGTAAGTTTGAGAAACCGGCTCGAGAAACACTTTTTGTTATATTCCATGGAATGCTCTTAACATCCCGATAGCGATGAATATCTTAAGTGCTTTGACAATAAATACATTTCATCTGTGGAAGCCGTGGCGCTGTAAAAAGCACGACCAATCATCTGAGCCGGCCCGGCTAAAGTATCTGGATGGCCTACCTGCCTGTCAGCCTTCCATCTGTGCACAGACTTATCTCGTGCCCTCATTGGTCATGTTTGTGTGTGTTGGAGGAGGGGCTCTGTAAGGAAGTCTGAAGGAAGTGGCAGATTTGTTCCGGCTGTGTATTTTCAAATTCTAGCGCACTCGAGCTGGTTTCTCCAAAATTACCTACCCCATCTTTAAGGACAGCAGACACTGTGTACATCAGTGTGTGAGTCTTCTCTCACCCTGCAGTAAGGCTCTCTCTCGCGGATGCCTTCAGCGTCGACGATGCTCAGGTCTCTCACGTTGTTCTTCATGCCGCGCTCGTACAGAGCCTGCAGCCGGGGGATCTCCTCCTGCTCCGTGGCCACGATCAGCTGCACAAACACACACATCGGTAACAACACAATTACAACACAATGATCCATCCTGCAAATCCTTAAACAGAGTTTGTGTTGAATGCATTTTGTATATAAATATAGGGCTGTACAAAAAGGTTTTAAACTTCATTCATAAAGTTGATTTATTTTTGCATTCCTTTTGTTGTGTTTGTGCACAGAGATAGAAAAAGGAAAGCTACAATAATATTATTAGAAATATATACAATTAGTAGAATGGGATTCCAGTGGCGTAGGATCGTTTCAGACATACTTTGCAAAATTCAAGGAAATTCAACATTTATTAAGACATTTATTTTAATATCTAAAATATGTCCTGGTATTTAGACTAAAACTAATTTTCACTGCGCTCCGATATTCAGAAAATATACATTAAATTGTTATTCAAAGTGAGGATTTTGTACGAGCTTGTTGTTAATTTTTAAGCGTGATGATGACGACGTTGCTTCATTCCAAACCCTCAATAAAAGCTTTGAATTAAAACAAAAAGACCATAAATTACAGCCTCAGTAATGTATGGCTAGTATTTTATTTGCTATATATACGGACCTTTCCACATTTCTTGTAGGGCAGTCCCTTCTTGTCGCAGTACTCGTAAGCTAACGTGGCGCCGCGCACACACAGCCGGGCCTTCAGAGAGCCGGGGGTGTAGTAGATCCCGCTGTGGATCACTCCGCTGTTGTGACCGCTCTGATGCACCGCTGCAGACACAGGAATTACATTTTTAAAAAGACATTAATAGATAGGTTTATCATCAGGAGCGTGCACGGACATTTTGAAGAGCAGCTGCAAAAACTTTAACAGGAAAAGTGTACAGTAAAATACCATTAAGCTAACCACAATACATTTTAAAATGTGTAATTGCTTTAATTAAATAAATAAAAAATGCACTCTGTTGGTGTAAATAAACTGAAACTGTTCTTTCTCTTGTGTCTGCACCAAGTTTAAACACTTCACTTCTTATATCGTCCTCTGGAGGGACGTACCGAGCTCCTTCTCCTTCTCCAGCAGGATGAAGCTGAGTGTCGGGTGTCTCAGGATCAGCTCTCTGACGGTGGCCAGACCCACGATGCCCCCCCCCACCACCGCAACGTCATACGAGCTGAAACACAGACGGCACACACACTTTTAAAAATCAGGGTAAATACTGATAAGAGAATCAGGTTACAGCAGGTCAAATGATGAGGTCACTGGATGAATGTCCAATGAGCAGCAGAGGCCTTTGACTCGGATCAGAAAAATATTTCAGGAGAATATCCAACTGCACTGAATCCATTGTTTTAAAAAAAACCTGTTTATTTTCATTTTTACAAATCAAGACATATCCTGACATATGACTTTTCCGTTCAAATGACAAATAATAATATGGTAAAACAGAATATGAAATTAAATAAAGTAAAAAAAAATAAAAAAAATAAGTAAGACAGTTACAAGTTAAAATAAGGAAATAAATAAGATAATTATAAAAATAAATTAATATTAGTAAAGTTAATAAAAATAAATAAAAGCATTTTTCCATTGGTAATCTTAAAGGTCACCTATCATGCTATTTGTAGGCAATAGCATAGGTCTCAGATATATAAAAAACATGAAGTGTTTTGCTCAAAATACCAAACAGATCACCCATTCTAGCCATGCCTCATATCCCTCTATTTCACTTCCGGTTTCAAAAGTGCTGATTTGGGGGATAAAGCTTTAAAAAAAAAAAAAGGAGGGGTCTGAGCTCATGCGGGACCCGGCAGCTACTGTCTAAACTAAATGCTGCCGTGATGAAACGCCATATCATGGATTATCAAGGATTCTCTCTGAAACAGTCTGGAGCTCAAAGGCTTTCTCTCTTGCCGGTTATACCACAAGGTGAGTTCCTTTTTATTTCCTGCTTCTTCACACACATGCTCTCCAGTACAGGTTAGCTCTGAGTGTTAGCGATGCTAATGTAAACACCGACCATATTACGTCCAAAACAGTCGGGCATTGTTTCTGATAGCAACGTTTCTGATTGGGCCGTGGGTCCACATTTCAGATATTACGTCATATCGGACGCAAATCTGGATCAGCTCCGTTGTTCCCCCGTTTTTAGAGATTTGGGTACGGAGGAAAAGAGAGAGGGTTTTATTTTCTGACGCTGCGTGAGTTCCCCGACACACCGGGGACACATATTTGCATCAAAGACATCAAAAAGTGCATTTTGCATGATAGGTCCCCTTTAAAAAATATATCCCTTGCAGTGGTTCCCAAAATGATTTCCTTACTTTTTATTTATTTCCTTATTTTGCACCTTCATGTCCTTTTTTGAAAATACAAGCTAGTTTAATTTTTTTCAAACAGTGTAACGACGAGATGCCGTTACTAGGGCTCTTGTTAACATGTTTATATAATCATTGTACTGTATACTATAGAGCAGTGGTTCCCAAACTTTTTGTGCCCAAGGCACACCAAAGGACAAGTAAAAATCTCAAGGCACACCTATTGTGCAAAATAGCCCTTATAACTCGTGTTATCACTCATATCATGTAAAATATCTGTAAATGTGCATAATTATTTACTAATGCCAAATAAAATGTGACAAAGACAACTATATTACTCATGAAATATTTATTAACGAAATATTTCAGAAATTAATTTGAAACTTTATCAAATTAGGCTTCATCAAAGCAGCAACACACTCATTTAAACCAGACAGGTCACAAAATAAAAAATGAGGCAAAGGAAACTCAGCAGAAATTCAGCACAGAGAACTGTCAATGCAAGGAAGCTGCATTGTCCATGGTCCTGAACTACAAATTATAAATGTAACATTTCAGCAATCAGCATTGAAACATGTGCTATTGTAAATATTTTGCCGACTTACAAATGAGTGAGATACATGTGCCTGTCGGGGCGCGCAGAATTTTTTAATCCTTGGTGGCACTGAGGAGAGGGCCACTCGCAAGTCCTGTTCAACAGAGAGCCGTGACCTCCGGTTGTTCTTCATGTAAATCAGAGTAGAGAACGCCAACTCCAGAGATGGGGTCGTTACAAAAAAAAATGTAATATATTACATATTACTTTTAAAAAAAAAAGTAATATATTACACTACTTCGTTACTATCTACATAAAGTAACTCGTTACTTTACTCGTTACTTTACTCGCCAAGCACGTACGAACTGCGCATGCGTGAGTGGCAATAACTTTCCTTACCAGCAGGCGGCGGTAGTGTGTATTTGTCAAAACAGGCAACAACCGGAAGACCGAGAAGAAGAACAGACTAAGTGATATAAACAAACAACAAATAGCATGTGCGGTAGCTTCACCTTAGCATGTGTTATTTGCAGGTGTGTGTTGAGGTTTGACGTGGTGTTTACAGCAGTGGATAACAGCTTCTGGCCTGGACACAGTTTGCACCTCACCGTCACATTCCTGTCTATTCTTCGGACGAACTCAAAATAATGGGCATACCTCCACCCCTCGAAAGTTATCGCTGACTCAGCCATGTTTATGCAGCACTGCACGTGGAGATGTGGACGCACAAATCGCGCAGATTACGTACATATAAACCTACAAAGTACTGATATAGTAAATTAAAAAATAATTATTTTTGTGTAGTTGTATATTGCAATAATAACGTATGGTTTTCACAAAATCCCACGGCACACCCGGACTTGCCTCACGGCACACCGTTTGGGAACCACTGCTATAGGGTATATTGATGACAACTTCCCTGTGCACGGAAATAATGTCACTCAGCACTTTAGTGGTGAACAGTTTGAGCTTTGTTGGCGTGATTGCACAGTGCAGTTTGGCATTGCATATTTGCACATAGTTTATACTATTTATTGATGTAGTATTTATTAAATGATTAAATTGCATTAATTGTATAAGTGTTCACCCCCGTCTTGTCTGTTACTTCCGGTCTCTGTGTTCCCTCCTGCTGATTACCCGGTTGTGTTCACCTGGTGCCCTGTGTTTGCTCCTCCCCCCTCACCTGTGTCTTGTGTGTTTGATTAGTCCTGGGTGTATTTAGGTGCTGTGTCACGCCCTAGCTCAAGGACGGACAAAGGAAGGAGACCACACATGATTCATCCAATTGAAGTGCATTTATTTAAAGAAACTAAATTAACTATGAAGTCAGTTAATCAGTAATGTGTGTAGTGTGTGGGTGTGTGAACATGCATCAGTATATAAAGAAAGGCCAAACAAACCAAGGTCCAGTAGAGCCAAGCCAACCCAAGAGGAGAGAAAGACTGACTGCTCAGGCACCCATACTTGTAGCTGAGCAGTCAACCCAAATCAGGTGTCAGCAATCTCTCCTGATTTGGAGAGTGGCTAACCAGGGACCTGAGTCTAAGGCCTAGGGGCCGTCACACCTCCCCCCTTAAGAATGAGGTAGCACCTCAGATCCTGAAACAAAACAAGAACATTAGACACAACATTTTCTTCCAATTCATAAATCCGAGTAACACGTTTCAGAGCACACAAAAACTGCATTATAAGCCTATCAAAAGTGATACTAGGCAAAGAATAGAACTATGACAAAAAGTACATGAGGTGACTACCGAAATTTGCACAAAACCCGCAATCATTACAGCCTAACCCCAGGAAAAGCAACTACTGCTGCTTAGTGGACGAAACAGGGAATGCCTGTACGGCCAAAACTTCAAGAAGAATGGGACGAAGCTCCCCTTGCCTGCCCCATCTTACCCAAAGAGGTTACTGTAGCTCTCTTTCACATACTTCCGTGTGTTACAAATGTTGCACTCTGACTTTCTAGCCCAATTGACATTGCCACATGTTTTGCACTTCCAATCATTTACACTGAAGAGACCCCTGCTCTTCCCAGCCAGAGTTTTCCAACCATCTGTTGCTCCAGCTTTCATCATATGTGCCCTCATGGTTTTCTTCTTGCCACATCTGTAACAACTGCTTCTTCTAGCAAAGTTCATCATTCCACACTTATCCGGACAAAACCAGTCCTCGCTTCTAACTTGAAAACTCTTTCCTGCAATGTTTATTTTGTTACCCCTGAATGGCTTTGCATGATCTGACCAAACACGACCACCTGGCAGGTCATTTCCCAAAATGATGTCCACTCCAGTCACGGGCAACTCTGGACGAACACCAACCTCCACTTCTCTCTGGACCAAATCACAGGACAGAAACAGTTCATGCTCAGGCACAGAAATGGTTTGCAGACCAATCCCTCTAACTGGAACACAGCGCCCCATGTCTGAATCTGGAGAAAAAGGCAAGATGGCCTCTCTCACAAAAGTATTCAAAGCGCCTGAGTCCCTCAAAATCCTGACTTGAACTTTCTTGTCACTCCCAACTAGAGTTACAAAACCGTCAGACATAAACGAAGCATAACCCGACTCAACCTCTGAGACATCAATTGGCTTACCCTGCATTTGCAATGGAGCCAAGACTTCTGTTTCACCAACTCTGGGATTATGAATAGTTGTAGCCAAACCAACTGACTTCACATGAAAATTGTTGCTTTTCCCCTCTAGCAAAGGACATTCTTTTTTCCAATGACCCTGTTGATGGCAATAATGACACACATTTGCATTGCTTGTGCCATTAGGATGCTGTGCAAACTTTGGGGACAAAGATCCTGCTTTCTGAGATTCATTCCTTTCATAACGCTCACCAAAGATGCGCCTGTGCGTCAACACATACTCATCAGCCAGTACTGCTGCCTCCCTAGGACATGTGACTTTATGTTCATTAATATAGGTTGCAATGTTCTCAGGGACCGACTGTTTCAACTGCTCCAGAATGATTAAATCACATAACTGATCCAATGTTTTTACCCCAGAAGCAGAGTACCAGCGCTTGAAATGCAAGATCAAATCCCGTGCAAATTCCACATGTGTTTTGTTACCACTCTTTCGCCAGTCTCTAAAACATTGGCGGTACGCTTCAGGCACCAACTCATAAGCCTTCAAAACAGACGATTTCACCGTATCATAATCTTTACAGGCGTCAGAAGATAAAGCGGAGTAGGCTTCTTGTGCTTTACCTGTAAACACACACTGCAACATTAAAGTTCTGTCCTCATCAGGCCAGCCCCTTGAATCAGCAACACACTCAAACAGACAAAAAAAGTGTCTATATCATTTTCATTAAACTTTGGCAACAACAGTAAATTACTTGCAACATCAAAGCGTGAACTTACAAGTTCCTCATTCAATGCCGATGCAGACATTTTACCTGCCCTAATCAAAGCCAATTTTTGCAGTTCCAAATCCAGTTTCATTTGTTCCTTTTTGTATTTGATTTGTTCCACCTCTTTTTCAAGAATCAACAATTCTTTCTGTTGTTCAAATGTTAAGCCAGACACATAATTAGTGACAATGCTCTTACCTCCCCTGTCCATCAGTACCGCACAGTCTAGCAAATGAGCCTTTATAACACTTTTCAGGGTTTCCTTTGAATCAACAGAGTAATAATGAGCAACCTTCACCAACTGCTCCTTTGTACATTGCTCCAACAACTCATCCGAGGGACACTGAACAAAATCTTCCACAATGTTAGCCATATCAAACCACAAAAATCTATCAACCTAGATAACCAAATTGAGGTAACATACACCAAACCTTTACACTATGCAACTAGTGGCAACAACAACATGGTGACTCCCCATGCTCAACTAACTAATTAGAGTATGTCCCTTATGTGACTAAACTCGTACCTAGTCTTCGTACAGATACTTGTGGCGGGTATTTATTCACTGAAACCCAGTGGTACTGGAAAGCAACTGTATACACAGCGACCCCACAAGAAACCATGGACGTGATCCCGAGACAACTGCTCTGGCCACTTTCTCTGTCACACTAAACCCAACCCCTGACAACAGACTCTCTATTAGAACCTGCTGCTTGGCCTCACAGAGGAGAACACCAGTCACATGCCACACCAAACATTTAGCATATTTACCTCAAAGAAAACTGGCCCAAACTAGATTATAATAAAGCTCTCCAAAACAACTACATCCATGTGTGATACTCCAACCTAAATTAGCACAGAAAATAAATTCATACCAACAAAATGTATGTCAAAATTTGACTTTTGACTTTAGACGAGCCCCCATGTCACGCCCTAGCTCAAGGACGGACAAAGGAAGGAGACCACACATGATTCATCCAATTGAAGTGCATTTATTTAAAGAAACTAAATTAACTATGAAGTCAGTTAATCAGTAATGTGTGTAGTGTGTGGGTGTGTGAACATGCATCAGTATATAAAGAAAGGACAACCAAACCAAGGTCCAGTAGAGCCAAGCAAACCCAAGAGGAGAGAAAGACTCACTGCTCAGGCACCCATACTTGTAGCTGAGCAGTCAACTCAAATCAGGTGTCAGCAATCTCTCCTGATTTGGGGGAGTGGCTAACCAGGGACCTGAGTCTAAGGCCTAGGGTTGTGGAGGGCCGCCATGTTGTCACAGTGGATGGAAAAATAAAACAGTTTTCTGTGGAAAAACACCAACCTGCATGCTTCTCCTATTTTGCCTCCATGGCCGCTCGGGCATTGTCACAAACAGTATTCATTTAAAAACTCGTTTTAAACAGTATAAATAAAAAATAAAAAAACATCCTTAACCTGTTAAGCCCCAAGCCTGTTTTTCAGGTCTCAGGCTCGAAAATGACATTCCCAGAACAAATGATCATATCTTCCCTTCTAAAAAGGGCAAAATTAATAATCTTTTTTCTCAAAGTAATGATAAACCTGTGAGTTGGATGTAGAAAAGTCAGAATCAATATAGATGTTTTTTATTTTAAAGAAAATTCAGATTGAACATAGTAAAACAATTAAAAAAAAATATTTTTTACTTAGTGAAAACCACCCTTGGATGATGGGTTAGTAGACTAAAAGCTTTAGGAATCCAAAGTACAACATAGAATAAGTACCCTGTATCAAGATTGATGCAAAACAAGTGAAATTTGACTTTTTTAGAGAGATTTAGCACACAAAAAACACTTCTGGGGTCATTTAGGTGGATTTGACCTATCTCTGGCTCCCCTCGGTCCATTTTGATGATTGACATCTCTTTTTAACCGTCAGAGCCAATGGAATCGAGGGGAGGTTCCACATACACACACAGGTTACCAAATAAGGAGTGAGAGTGACGCGTAGCCAAAACCGGAGCTGCGACACACTCTGGGGGCTACCATTAGCAGCACATTTGTTTTCTCCGATTTTTGCATAAAAATTGAATTATGGATCATCAATCATTTTTTCAAAGTGACGGACACATTGGATTAACCTATGGATTAACCTTCAGCCGCGTTTTTTCTCGATTTAATGCCATTGAACACGACTTTTGATCAGAATAACAGCTAAGGTGAGACATATGCCGTTTTTGCTACCTAAAGCTACGTCGTGTTTTGTCTGTTTTTGTTTATAATGTCGCGAGTTCTTATCATGGAGTGATTATATAGATACCTATCGATTCTGTGTATTCTCACGATGCTAATCGATATGTTGGATGTGCAGTTACGATAAGTAATAATGGTGTTATACCTTGTTTTCTGTGCAAACGGCGTTAGCATTTTTTCGCTCGGGGCTAATTCAGAGGCTCAGCGTTAGCCTTGTGTTTTTTTTTGCTGAAAAAAAATAATAATATCAGTTAGCTGAGTTTCTTCCCGTTACATGGATATGAAACATTCATAGTTTATTAAATCTTAAGAGTGGGGCTTAAGAGTTTAAATGAAGGCCAAATATATAATTGTAATTATTTATTTATATAAATAAATATATTTGTATTTTACGGTCTCAAAATCAGCCCTACAACGCTTTGGCGACCCCCCAGTAATGATCAGACTTCAGTGGAGAAACATGTGAGAGTTCAGTGTTTGGAGAATCTCCAGCTGTGTCACAAGACTGCATCCACTGCAAACACTTTTTATAAAGATAGAGGCTTTTTAGTTCTGAGTATAAACGGCAGTTCTAGGAAAAACGGAACTGAAGATTTCCCACAATGCAGCTTTTGCAAAGAGCTGGATAAACACATTGTTGAAGGCTGGGAATTAAGCTCTGTGATTTACAGAGCTTCACTCCCACAGGAGGCCGGGAACAGCCAACAGCTTGTTTCCATCTCTGAACATTGGAACAAAACAAGCAGTGCAGAAAAAAGCAGCACAGTCCACTTATCTGAACCTTCAGGTTGAATCAGGACAACCCAAATAACTGGGAGGAAACATGGCTTTAAGGGGGTTTTCTGGGTGACTGCCTGAACTTGCAAAAATGTGCAGCGCTGTTCCTGCTGAAACCCGAAGAACATTTGATCAGTTATGAAACTTCTTGCTGGACTTGATTACGAGGGAAAAGGAAAAAGAGAGAGACCTCTGTTAGGTCTAACAAGAAACACATGCTGCAGGCATTCCTTCATAAAAGGACAGTGGGCTCAACAATAGGGACTGACTGGTGCATAGGGTTGGGAACCGAAACTCGGTTCCAGATGAGAACCGATAAGAAAATGCCGGGTACCGGGTACCCGTACAAAATACACCTTTTCGGTTCTGCTTAACGGTTCCTAAACGCGGTAGACCCTGTATTCCAGCGGGTCCGTCTGTACCGCGGTGACCCGGTGGAATACAGGGCGGACCTGGAGAATCACAGAACGGCCGGTCGTCAGCGGGCCGTTGACGGCCGGCTCGGTACGCTGATGGCCGGCACCGCCCTTATTTTTTTTAAACGGCATCATGTAAGTTGCGCTGACAAGCGACAGAGGTCCACAGTTGCCCCGCAGCGAGGCTCCCCCCGCCCTCCCGTAGACAGTTCACGAGCTCAGTCACTTCATAACACCAAAGATGGGTCGCGGTAAACGCTCTGAAGTGAGGCTCCACTACACTAAAAAATAAAAAGACAATTGGGCACAGTGTTAATAGCTTGCCACAGGCATAGCTCAGTTAAAATAAAGCACAGCTATTGTGCAATACATTTGTATTGCATGTATATTTTTCATTTGTAACAATTTCAGTTAAAGCTGAAAAGAATAAATATATTTTTGTTATCTAAACATTTGACCTCTTTCTTTTACAATTTTGGAATCGAAACGGGGAATCGATAAGAACCGGAATTGATAAGCAGAACCGGAATCGGAATCGGAATCGATACATTTCAAACGATACCCATCCCTACTGGTGCAGCACACAGTATCACGATAACCAATGTGCTTGATTTATAAATGTTTACATGGACTAGTTTACTCCTTGTTGCAGGAACGCAGCACGGCGGAAGTGAAAGCTGTTGATTTCTTTCGGGGGTGAAAAGATGTGGAGCGGTTTTATTTTGCTTCTAGGAGGAGACGCCCTCTGAGTGAAGAGCCGGTTCATTTTGATGCAAAGATTTGTACATTTTCCGAAAAGCAGCAAAACATGGAAGTAGAAGCAGAGCTCTGTGTATTTAAATGTGAAACTCGAATGAAATAATCTGTCCTTAAAATCTAAGTATAACTTGTATTATCATTTTGCCTATGATCGTGCAGCCCTGACACATAGGCCTACACAGATTATTTTTTGCATTTCTCTTGAAGTACTAATAAGTAACAGATGGTAAAAGGAATACAATGCAGGACGAATAAAAGGGTAAAGACCGTTTGGACATCAATTCTTCTTAACCAGTATCGCTCCCGAAGTGTTTATTGTATGCACGACAACCACCAGTAAGTGCATTGTCACCTTGTAACAGATCGGGTTCTGCAGAGAGAGGTGTTACGTAATCTACAGCTGAATGCCCTTGGCTCTGACTGGCAATTATTAAAAGTTAGTTTCTCACTTGTGGTGTTAATAAATAACTGGTTTCAAAGTTCAGGTTATTTCTCCACAGCTTGCATCTTGTCCTGTAGCAGACTGCGTGTCGTGTTGTTTGCACCATATGTTTTATTTTGCACCGGGAACAATGGAACTGAATGTTCTTCGTCCATGAACTGCACTCAATACATTAATGGTTTCTCTTTTTTGGCTGTTTTTATGGCCTTATTTAATTTAATTTATACTCTTGTAAAGCACTGTGTGATCCTGTTGAATGAAAGGAAATGTATTTAATAAACTTTACTTCCTTTCTTTTGTGTTATGTTGCATTTATTTAACTTTTGAAGGAGCCTTTCAATATGTGCTTGTAACTGAATATACTGACAAAGTTCTTATGGGCAATTATGTTCGTTTCTTATTATCTTATGGCATGATAAGAGTTATTATACTAGGGGACCACAATGGGAATAAGTCTCCAGACATATGCATAAAGCAGTGCAGTGTTATATTGCGTGTCTTAAAGTCAAATCCCCTAAAAAACACACAGACCCATTAGAAATCACAAATGACTCCCAACAAAAAGAAAATCATTGGCTATGCACCAAAACATTTCCGGATTTTAATTAAATAAAAATGTATAAGGACAATAAATAAATACATGTGATATAATCCACATAACCTGTTTTTAAAGTTGCCAACTTTTTGTACTCAACTGTGCAATTAAAGCTGAAATGTGACACCTTTAAAAGATTGGTATTACATAAGATTCAGAGCCATACATGTGCTTGATTTGAAGCTATTTGTTGTCATTTTGCTTCAAGATATCATTTAAAAAGAATCCTAAACAAACATTGTTCACCTCCTCCTTCTAAAATAGCGTGAATCTCTTGATGTTATATGTGTTAAAACAAACATGCATTAAGTATCCATGTAGGTAGATGCTAGTCTGCTAATTCTCTATCCTACCAAGTAACACCTGATTAGCATGTTGTACCTGTGTAGCCGTCTGACCTCCTTTATGGGCCTCGCGGTCCCGACAGCCTTCACAGTCGCTCCACAAAAAGTCCGGATCATGATCACGAAGTTCAGTAACCCTCACACTCCATTGTATAACTGTCAGAAACACATCCAGAGTATCAGTTTTGAGTCTCCTCCTCCCTCCTGTTTCCTGCTGTTAGCATGATGCTACATCCTGAAATCTGACACGTTAACACGCCCCCTTACGGCGCTCTCGGTTCAGCCAATCAGCGAGCACGCTTTTCTGTACGTAAGTACACAAGAGGTCAGAGCAATGGACGCGTCTCAAATGTAAACAGAGTTGGAGGAAGGTGAGATTATTCTGTCTGTGACGCATTTTCAGTATTTATTTGTGTACCTTGTTAGAGCAATAGCATACAGAAAGATATACTAGTGTAGTTTTATAATATAGTTTATTTTGTTTGTGTTTTTCAGATATGAGGCTGTTAACTCGGGCAGTGCAGTGCGCAGTGTCTCAGAGGGAGAGCAGCCGCAGACACTTCTGGGGATGGCTCAATGCAGTGTTTAACAAGTAAAATCAATATATATATATATATATTATTGCAACATAGATAAATGATAGAGCTGCATTTGCTAACTTATGGATACACTGCAATGCATGGAGATAACTGATCATATCCAGTGGTGTAAAATAACTAAGTACATTTACTTCGTACATCCAGGACATGGTTAAACTGTACACCCCAGCGCGTGCACTACGCTCTGCATCAGCCAAACGACTCGCTGCGCCCTCGCTGCGAGGGGGACCCAAGTTCCCATCAGCAAAAACACGTGGGTTTGCTATCCTGGCTCCAAGATGGTGGAATGAGCTCCCCATTGACATCAGGACAGCAGATAGCTTGCACATCTTCCGGCGCAAACTGAAAACTCATCTCTTTCGACTCCACTTCGAGCGATAGATTTATTAACAAAGCACTTATATACTAATAAAGGACTGGCTTATCTAAAGCCAGTTGAGTAGCACTTGAAATGTTTGGCTCTATGAAACCTGATGTACTTATATGATTCTGTTTTCTTCAAGGTTGTGTCTTCCTGGTCGAATGTACTTATTGTAAGTCGCTTTGGATAAAAGCGTCAGCTAAATGTAATGTAATGTAACTCAAGTACTGAACTTAAGTACAATCTTGAGGGACTTGTACTTTAATTGAGTAATTTCATTTCATGCTACTTTGCATTTCTACTCCACTACAATTCAGAGGTTAATGTTGTACTTTACTACATATATTTAATACCTTTAGTTACTCTACAGATTCAGATTAATGATGTGAAATATAATCAACTCTTAAATCAGACTTGTATTTCCTGTGACCCTCCTTGACTTCACCTCCTCCCCTTCTCTGGTACTTTAATATGTAGGAGGAAATTACATTTTAAGCATCAGTTTGCACGTACTACTTTAAAGCAGATGTGTGTCTCTTGGCGTAAAGAAGTGGAATTCTTTGCCGAATGATTTAAAGGGCTGTCAGAACATTTTTATGTTTGAGAAAATGTATAAAGAAAGTGTATTTGGACAGTATGAAGTTGACTTTAAATTGTGTTCCTCAGAGTGGACTATGAGCGGATCCAGACGGTGGGTCCGGACCGGGCCGCCGCAGAGTGGCTGCTCCGCTGCGGGGCCAAAGTCCGGTTCCAGGGTTTGGACCGCTGGCAGCACGACTACAACGCGCTGCCGACCGGACCCCTGGGCCGCTTCAAGATCCAGGGCATCGACGCCACCGAGTCCTGCATCATGTACCGGGGCTTCGACCACCTGGGTACGTGAGCACAGTGAGAAAGAAATAAACAACATTTACATTTCACTCCACATAGGCATGGACTAAAACCAGGAATGGGTCATTCTACAGAAAAGGTGGAAGTGCTGTCACTTACTTTTGCAGACACCAAAATACATGACGTTGACCTAATACTCACATTCATTATATATGTTGAATAAATAGAGATTGTCTTTGCAATGGTACTAAATAAAAACTAAATAAAAAATGGTTTTATACGTAAATTGCAATTTATTTAAAATGCCAAGTTCAAGGAACTTTGTCACTTTGATCATACATGGAAGTGGGGCCTATAGTTTTAATTTAAAAGATTTTTTTCAATAAATAAATCGAATTTACATAACATTACAAGCATTAAATATAACACTGAAATGGTAACAAAAAACGCAAATTATTATTAATAATATCAAATAAATGTCAGTCACCTAAAATTACGTCATTGGTGTTACTGCTACACAAAACGCTTTTATTTTTGAAGTAATGTACTGTCTCTGAAGTGCCTCCTGTAACAAGAGATCATTTGAGGCAGTGCACAAAGACATAAGGAAAGTCAGATACTTCTTACTTTGTTTGTTAAAGGTGTCATTTTATCTTCACATTTTACATGCGTCTTTCAAGTTTGTCATTAGTGTTACTCATGGCATAGCCCTAGGGGTGAACATTGGAAAATGTATTGTATTGAAGAGTTAAACAATTTTGATATTGACTGAAGCCATATTTGGTCAGACACATTGCAGCCATTTTGTTAAAATGGTAGTGTTTTCTCCAAATTGTCACTGGTGTTACTCTTCTTCCTGGTAACACGTAACACCAGTGACATTCCTATACAAATAAGCTTTGTATAAAAATAATTTAAAAAATAAAAATACTTTAAGCTCTACTTGTTGTGGATTCATCAAGTTAAGAGTTAGTTATTGCTATTTAACAGGTTTTAGATGTTTTTAGAAGGAATCTATTTCAGCAGATTTGTATCACCCAGATTCCACCTTTTCTGTAGAATGATTTAGAAATGAAAAATATGCAAGTCAAAATAAATTATTCATGTTCTTACAAGAGATGCAATTAAGTATATTAACATATTTTTTTGCGGTATTTTCATTATATTATACATTTATGTCTATTCTAAATATTATTTATTTATTTTTATTCCATCATAAATGTCTTCTATTTTTTTAAATTATATTCCATACCTAAGTTTCTACACATTTATCTTGAATATTTTTTTCTTATTTCTATTGTAGTTTTAATATAGTAAATATTCATGTTACTTGCCGTGTAACAGAATCTTTCCGCTCGTTTTAACAGAGTATTACGTTTCGGCCCCCGGCCTGTTAGCAGCCTGAAGCGCCGGATCAATCAAAGATTAAAGCTCCACTCAGAAAGTCTAAATGTTGCATTAACCTGAGCTTCACATTAACCTGAAAGAGATTCTCTGTGTTAACAGGAAAGTGAATCTCTCTCTGATCGTCCCAAAGTGACGCACGCTGCCGGGATGTTTTACACCGAGCGTTAAGAGATTTATTCAGGTGTTAAATCCCTCTCTGGAAACCTAATCAGTAAAGTGTGTGTGTTTCCAGATGGTTTGCAGCACTTGGAGGAGATCAAGCTGAACCGGTGTATCTACATCGAGGACATGTGTCTGGAGAGGCTGAGCACCATCGAGAACCTGCAGCAGAGTCTGCTCCGCATGGAGGTGGTGTCGTGTGGAAATGTGACCGACAAGGGCCTCATCGCCCTGCACAAACTCAGGTGATTATTAACCGAAACAACAGGGAGATTAAAGGGATACTTCACCCATAAAATGACCATTTGTTATCTTGAATACCAAAATAAAATGTCATGCTTTCACGGTGAACGAAGAATAAAAAAATCGTAGAAAAGTCTTGATGAATTTTTGTTTTAACAACAGCAAATGAATACATCCATTTAGAAACTCTCACACAACTCCTGCTGAATAATAAATATCCAAGATATTTACATATATCTTTAAATTGTCACTTATAAGATCACTTGTGTTGCAGTACTGCACTTACTGTAACTTATACATTACATTATATCATGATGCACCAAGGTCCTGTGTTAGTGAAGAGTATGGTCTGGATCTGTGTTTCTCAAACTTTTTCATACCAAGGACCACTTGACCAATACCAAAACATTCGTGGACCACCTAACTCAACAAATATCAAAAAACACATCGTTTTTCTAGAACAGATTACAAATCGCCTGAAAATGGTACAAACAAGTGTCAACATGTGTGATGAAGGTGTTGCTCTGGGCTATATCATGCAATCGAAAGTGAAACTTAACCTCGCTCCATTGCGGAGATATTCCCGCGAGAGTGCGGAAAACTGAAATGTATTTATTTCAAATGTGAAATTTTACCAATATACTCACGGACCACTAGGGGACGCTCACGCAGACCGCGGACCACACTTTGAGAAGCACTGGTCTGGATGAATTAGACTTTTTTTATTATTCTCCAGGAGTTTGGGAAAGAATGGGTCAATCTGTGTTCACGTTCTCTTCTTCCATTTTGTCATAAAAGTCTCATGTGCACGATGTCAGAAACACTTCACTAAAACTGCACCTATTAAAGCACGCATCAACAATACTCCCACAGACGAGTAGCACAAGAGAAGCAGTTGAAGGGTTTAAATAGTGCAGTTTTAGGTAAAAGTCCTGTGTACGTGAAGTAGGGATCTTAAAACAGGACGATGTCACTTTCCTTCTGCAGTTTTGTGAGAGTTAGCAAACTGAGGTTTTCATGTTGTTTTTCTGTCATTTTGAGGAATAGCCAATTATGGTGTTTTGATTTTCTGGAGGTATGAGATGTATCTATATACAAGCATTCCTTAGAAATATCACATCTGCTTCTTTGCAAAGATGTATGACTTTGAAATTACTCTGAGTGATCCATTTTGTCACCTGATATGCAAAATCCTCTTCTTCATGTCTCTTCTACATCAACATGTGTCCCCTCTTCTTCATGTCTCTTCTACATCAACATGTGTCCCCTCTTCTTCATGTCTCTTCTACATCAACATGTGTCCCCTCTTCTTCATGTCTCTTCTACATCAACATGTGTCTCTTCTTCTTCATGTCTCTTCTACATCAACATGTGTCCCCTTTGTGGAAAGAGACTCTGAAAGTTTCAGGAACAAAGATTCTCTCTCTTTTTGATCCATTTCTATAAAAACCTGTCTGAAAATGAGCTGATCAGATTTTGGCCACTTTACGATGTCATAACTATTTTTTGGCTTGTGTAACCATTAGCCAATCACCAACCAAGGTACCCCCCCACCTTATCACCTGAATCTCCTCCTAGAGCACCATTGTGTTCTTTGCAGTGGCGAACCATGGCTATCACAACTGGACCTTCTGTAGACACACAGAAGGTCGCCCCCCCCCCCCCCTCCGCGGCATTATAATGTCCGTCTTGTCACTGAATTGTCGTCTTGAAAAGGGTACTCACAACAATTCTGCAACAACTTCATCTTCACCTGTTGCACTTGTCATTTCAACGTTAAAAACAATAAAACGGCATGAATTGCTTCGTCGCATTCATCTATAATATATCCTCTGTCTCTCTCCAGTTAACTAGCGGGCCTTCTAGAATACCCTGGAACCGAGGGAAACTCTGAAAGAATACGCCCATTGGCTACAAATCAATATATGATTGGTTGATCAAACTGTCAGTCCAAACGTACGCTCTCATTCAGTGCAACGGCCAGGGCATTCTATCAAGGATGTAGAATACCTTGGTGAAGGATATTCTACCCAGAGACCCAGAACAAGATCTGATTGGTTGCTTTCTTTTCTAACACAAAACCACTGAAATGCGTAGAGCATGGTCCGAGAAGGACAAACAAATCAACGTAACACTGTAATATTACAGATCAACAACACAGATACGATTCTCATTTATACATTTTATTTATATAATTAAATCGATGTTTTGTTTGTTTTATCTGAGTGTTCCAGGGTATTCTCTGAATACCTTGAAGGCCCTGACGTTTCGCCACTGGTTCTTTGTAACCAAATGTCTCTCAGAGGGGCGTGGGGAGGGGCTCCTTATTTTCATCTAAAGTAACAGACAGAGAATCAGCACTTTGGAAACAGGGCTGAAACAGAGGGGATTATGGGTAATGCTGCAATGATCTGTTTGGTGTTTCAGCCAATCAGAGACATGTTTTATATCTGAGACGTGTAATATATTGATGAAAAACAGTAAAATAAGGGACCTTTTAAATGAAAGTATGATATTCCCTCAGGAACCTGGAGCTCCTATTCCTGAGCGACCTGCCGGGGATCAGAGACAGAAAGACGACGGTGAGCCGGCTGCAGACGGCGCTCCCAAAGCTCGACATCTCTCTGGACCTGAGCGATTAGACGCCCTCTCCTAGAGGCGCTACAAAATAAAATCCCCAGGACTAGAGGGAACATGTAGATGCTTCAGCTTAAAGTGAATGTCCATGATGTGCAGCATGGGAAAGTAATAAGCACTCAAATGAAAATGAATCACTTTATTTATAGTTTTTCTCGAACAAATCTGTAGTTTAATATTATATTTTCAACATTCAAGGTATTAAAGGTGACTCCATGTGTTTGTACAAAGAGAAAAACAAGTTGCAAAGGATTCAAGAATATTTTTTCTTTAGATTTTTACATTCATTTGGCATTTGTAGGATATGTGAGGACAGATGGCTGTCAATGTTGTTGTTGCGAAAACACAGCATGTTATAACTACACATGTTATGAATGCTCATTTCTTTATGCAATAAACAGCTTGAACACAATGTAGTCAATTATTACACGTTTTCAGTTTCTATATTAATTCATTATGTAAGAACCAATCGAATCACAATATGTTGATTTTATGCATTACAGCATGCATTTCAAAAATATATTGTTAGTTAGTTAAATTTTATTATATTGTATTGGCCAAAACTACACCAAGTTTCACTGTATCCCTAGCTAAAATATATAATATGTACAGATTAAGACAAATATTTTGGTTGTTTATTTCAATCGCATGTATTTTTACAGTTTAATTATATCATTAATTGTTACATTTTTAAGCCTATAAAATGTCATAAAATGGGGAAAAACATCCATCCCGGTTTCTAAAATACAGGATATTCACTTTATTATGATATAAAAAAGAGAAAATCAGCAAACATTTAGATTTTAAAGGATTAAAACAGCAGTTTCTGAAATGTTTGCATACAAATGAGTGAAAATAAATGTTTCTGATGATTCATTAATCGTTGCAGTCCGACTAACTACAGCAATATGTAATAATTACTTTTTTTTAAATGCAGGGAAGTTGGGACATGTTGCATTCAGGCTGTTTATTATAAAATTGTGTACATATATGACAATTAATCAATTTATTACGTAATATTTCAAGAATATTCAGTCCTGACGTCAATAAATAGTTTCAGAAATATCAAAGTTTGTGTCAAAAACTCACTAAAAACATTTTTCTTTCAAAGAGTCCCCATCGTTATATATAAAAAATACATTTGGCAAACAAAGGAAAGGCAGTACACGGACCTTCAATTTTACAAGCAGAGCGGCGGTCTTTGTCTTTAAAAAACTACACAAAATACACGAAAATCAGATAAAAAAACTGGGTGTTTCTCAATGTCAAGGAAGGATGCTCCAGAGCCACTATTTCAAGGATGCTACGTCATCGAGTCCCGCCGAAGGACTGTTCCAATGTCCAGGATCCTTGGAATTCTACCGAGCCCGGCGTCCTTCGTAGCAAGACATTTCGAGGCTGCACATGGTGTAGACTCCGCGGTCTTAAAATCCCCACAATGCTTTGCACACGGACCAATTTCACAAATCTGTGGCGGGGCCTCTCATGACGCACACCTGCACACTTGCTCGCCTGTTCCTCCATTCTTCGTTTTCCGAGGCTAGGAAGGATTCTTGCCTCGCTTCTGAAGGAAGTGACTCGGAAGACATGTCCTACCAAGGAAGCGTCCTCGACATTGAGAAATACCCACTGAGTGCACGTGTCGGCAAATAGTGCATAGAGTGACATCAGGATCATAACATTATAAAATGTTTGAATCCTCTCGTTAATTAAAAATGTTTAGATATTTCCTCAGATGTTGGGCAGGTGGTAGTTGAACCGGCGCAGGTTGTTGTTGTATTTTTTATTATCCAGCGACGGGAAGATGCTGCTGCTCGTCAGCTGAGGCAGATACTGCAGAGAGAAACAACATAAAAGACAATTTTCAGAGCATTTTAGAGATCCCATTCTGCGTTTTGGGGTTTTCTTATCCCTGTAGTGCAGGGGTGTCAAACTCAAGGCCCGGGGGCCAAATCCGGCCCGTGACTTCATTTCATGCGGCCCCACAAGAGCTCTGAAAGAATATAACATGTTTATTATACGGCTACATGCCGATTTACAGAAGCACATTCCCAATAAACTACATGTCCCACAATGCATCTCAAATGTGACTTTTTTCCAGAATTTAGCTTTTATTTTTAATCATTTTGTGACATTCTCACTGAAGAGACTTGCAATTATTTGCCCTAGACTTCTGCTTTCAGACGTAGTTAATTATGAAGTTATTACCCTATCTGATAATAATCCAATGAAGAGGCAATAATGTAATATAATACATTATTTTATATATATTAAATATTTATATATGTATGTATATATAGTCTTAAAGTTACAACCCGCCCTTTGAGTACAGCCATAATGCTGATGTGGCCTGCGATGAAATTGAGTTTGACACCCCTTCTGTAGTGTGTTCTATATATCCTTTATTTAGCCAGGTAAAAAGTGTCATTGAGATTAAAATCTCTTTTCCAAGAGCAACTTGGCCAAGCAGGGCAGCATGAACAAAGTTACAACAGATAAAACACAGACAATACAGGCAGACGAATACAGCGGTCATAAAACACAAATTAAATGGCACATTAACCAGTCAATATGCAAATAAAAGAAACTATTATGAATCATAAAAAACCGGCACAATTTAAAACTACTTCAATTATGGGATAGAGCAATCACATCGACCAATGGATTCTTGTTCTCTGTCCTTTAAGATGGACTCAGGGACGCGGGAAGTCAGTCAGAGTTGGGGGTGTGGGGGGGGGTTGCTAGTGGAGCCTCGCAGATGGGGGTGCTGCAGCCCCCTCAGCACCCCCCGTGGTGATCAAATCGGACAGTTTCCGCTCCTTCTGTACATTATTCCAAGCGGAAGGGGCAGCATATTTAAAAACTTTTTTACCCATACCCATTCTATAGGTTTGTGTGCATGTAAAGGGTCTGCAAAGGCTAAAATCCTTGAATTCCTTCCAGAGGGAGTTTCTCTCCCACACACTTCCCAACTAAATGTGTACATACATCTGTTCTTTACACTAGAATTTATTTAAAAGAACACCATTTTGATATGCTGATATTTAAGATGCTTGATAGTTGAAAAGAAAATATTCAGTATTTAAAAAACTGACATAAATATGGTAGTTTATTGGTATTTTTTGTCTGATTTCTGCTCTCTGTACGGAGCATACTGACCCCAGGAGGGAGGTGTTTTCGGGTCAGTCTGGTCCTCCTGTTCCCGGAGCGGTCCTGAGACGAGCTGCTCTTCTCCTGCAGGCTGTCGAAGTACGGATGCTGCAGCAGCGTCTCACAGGACAGACGCTCCGAGGGGTCCATCCTCAGGCAATCCTGCATCAAGACAAACATAAAACACTGTTATAACCTTTACAAAACATTACTATAACCATCAACAGGCGCTCCGAGGGGTCCATCCTCAGGCAACCCTGTAAAATTGATTCTGACTTTGTTATGACTTGAGTTTTTTTTTAATATTTTGACTTTTTCTGGTGACTTTCTTTCAGATTTATGACTTTTGTTAGATTTCGGACTTTTTAAAGAAATACGTTTTTCTTTAGATTTGTTTTCAGACTTTTGACTTTTTTTTATTATGACTTATTTCTCAAAAATGCGGTCTTTTTTTTGTTTTGAATTTGAACTTTTTGGAGATTTCTGACTTTTGTTTGGTTGAATCTTTAGATTTCGATAATGACTTTTTTCCAGAAATCTGACTTTTTTCAATAATGTTCCTCTCCTCATTTTTCCTTTACACCCTAGACTTAATTCTTCATAACGTTTTTCTTTGACCTGCAGCTCCATGAACATTTTTGAGTTTTGACTCAAAGATCACCAACAACCTTTATATTAATCTTTAAATTAGGGCTGTCAAACGATTAACATTTTTAATCAGATTAATCACAGTTTAAAAATTAATTAATCATGATTAATCACCATTCGAACTATGTCCAAAATATGCCATTTATTTATGTATATTGTTGTGGGAATGGAAAGATAAATGAAAGAAGGCGGATATATCCATTTAACATACAGTATATGTTTATTATAAAAAAATTCTGTGTGTCAAAATGAAAGACAACCCACACACCTATCAATCATCAAACCGTGGGGTCTTAATTCATTACGTGTTGATTTCTATCAACGGGGGAGTACTTCAGGAAAGTCGACGGGGGGGGGGGGGGGGGGGGGGCGGCGGCTAGTGGAGTACTTCGTGACCACAGGGTGTGAACGTTGTGATCAGCTGTTTTAGCGCAGTTCTCCAGTGAAGGGGGGGGGGAAAGTCTCCCTCCGCAGCCGGTTGGCGTAGTTTTGGCACAATTCCGTTGTACAGACCGACGTTAACAGCAGCCCTGTCTGTGCACACGGAGACCGACTCTGTCGTCCGGTGATCTAACCGCCTTCTGGAAAAGCTTCACAAGTACGTCGGTACGCAAATGCGCTTTGTGACACAAGTGACGGTACGCATTTCAGATTACGCACATAACCTGCGTACCAGTTATGTGCACCCCTGTACTACAGCAAAAGTATTCTCCGTCGGGACTTCCTGCAACAGCACCACGCCGTTATCAAAGATGTTCTATTGAGAAGACGATCACTACGTGACAAAAGTTTTCAAAACCGTGGCTACTGAAATCAATCTTACTAACTGCTGTCTGTGCAATTTACTCCGCGCGAGTTGGCAGACTTTATTGTGCTTACTTTAACATCATTTTTCATGGTGGGGCTAAGCCATTTCTTGGTATGGGTGTAGCCTACCCCAGCCATACCCTGGCGCTGCCACTGGTGGCACGTATGGGGCGGGCCATTCTGCACATGCGTTAAATGCGTTAAATATTTTAACGCAATTAATTCAAAAAATTAATTACCGCCGTTAACGTGATAATTTTGACAGCACTACTTTAAATACTAATTGTTGTAAAACATTCACATCACCTTGGATTAAAATCTAACCTTACATTCCTTAAACTACAGATTCTGACTCTGGTGTGTTATAACTCAGATAATAATAAACACAGTCGTCTTTACCTTCATGAGACTCAGAGCCTGGTGAGAGACGTTTGGGTATTTCTGCTCCAGAGGCTCCTGCAGAGAGAAAACATCACAAACACAGGTATTAGTAGCTTTTAGAAAATGTAAAGAAAGCAGTTTCAAAATACCTGAACCAAAACTATTTAATGTATTTGAATGTTTATTATGTTTATATACATGTAACAAATAAAGTATATCGTATCGTATAATTTGCAGACTCTCAAAGTCTTTATTATCCAATCTAAAAATACTAATTTTAGGAGCCATTTCCTTAGTTTATATTAATTTATAATTTTAAGGCCCCTACACACCAAACTGACCCCAAAGAACACGTCCCGACGGACCCGATTGTTGCGTCGCCTCACGTCTCCTGCGTCTTGGCCAACAGTCGCACTGGAACACACCGCAAAGACTTCAGCCGACGGCCAAGTAGCACATACGAACTGCGCATGCGTGAGTGGCAATAACTCTCCTTACCAGCAGGCGGCGGTAGTGTGTATTCGTTAATTCAAAAGAGGCAACAACCGGAAGACAGAGGGTGTTTCTCAATCGTGAGTAAAGCTGCTCCAGAGCCACTATTTCAAGCATACTATGTCATCGAGTGCCGCCGAAGTACTGTTCCAATCTCCAGCATACTTGGAAATCTACCGAGCCCGGCGTACTCCGTTTGGAGAAATATCGAGGCTGCACATGAGTAGACTCCGCGGTCTTAAAATCCCCACAATGCTTTGCGCACGGACCAATTTCCAAAATCTGTGGCGGAAAATGTAAGGCGGGGCCTCTCATATGACGCACACTTGCTCACCTGTTCCATTCTTCGTTTTCCAAATGTCAGGAAGTATTCTTGACTCGCTTCTGAAGCAAGATGCTCGGCAGACATGTGCTACTAAGCAAGAGTACTCGCGATTGAGAAACACCCAGACTGAGTGATACACCGAGAGAAGAAGAAGCGTGTGCGTTCCATTTTCACTCTACAGCGAGAAGCTCACGGGGCTTTCCCGAACCTGTGTCGAGAGCTGGAGTTAAATGAAATCTCAGATTTGCCTTCTTAATAGTTTGTTTGGGTCCCACACTTCCGTTTCGCTTCTCATGCACTGATTCGCTAAGCTGAACAGCCAATCAGAGTGATTTCTTTAGCCGACGGCCTTTTACCGACAGCCTGTTGAATCGGCGGCGGAAGGTGTCGGCACGGCCGAAAAGACACGCCGGGGCGGGACACACCAATCTGAGTAGGGCGACAGGATGCTCATCGACGGCCAGACATCTATCGACATCTATCGACATCTATCGACATCTATCAACGCCAAAATCGGCTTGGTGTGGAAGGACCTTTAGAGTACATTTATAGCATAAGATGTTGTGGTGTATATTATTTATTATTTCATTTGGTCGTGTTACTCCTGCAGGTCGGGTTTTGCAGCATAAAAGTCTTTAGACCTTGCTGGTTGGGAGCGTGACAGCTTGGTTCCTTATTGTGCCTTTAATATTTGAATTATCAGTTTATATGAGAAATAGTTTGTTTGAAAATTATTTTTTCCACTGCGTTTTTTGGAATAAACAAGCATATTTTACTTTTCAATTGCATCTGGACATTTCTTAAATTGTTTCTCTCAAACAACAAGCGTCAATTCATCGGTCAGCCCACGAGTGAATCACGGACAAAAGACTAAAACAAATGGATATCGTGGTCACTTCACTAATATAAGTGCAAGAAGCTTTCTGAATTCAGCCGGTTCAGATCCTCTCACCTTCTGCTGGGGCTCGGGGATGGAGACCCCGCAGAAGAACTGGTTGCTACTGAACACCTGCTGATGTCGGGGGGTCAGATCTCCTGCAGGAACACACACATAAACATTCATTCATCCTGTAAACGTAGGCAAGCGTTTACAGCACATTTACACATGTAATTCTGTCCCAGGTAACATTTCCAACCTTTCCTCTATTCCAGCCCTGTTAGAGAACGGCTGATCTGGGTAGGGGGAGCTTGTGCCTGCTCAGAATTCTACCGGCAGAAACAGCTAAATTCTGCCGTGATTAAACGCCATCATGTTCCAAACCACATCAAGGATTATTTCTGAAACAGTATGGAGCTCAAATGCTTTTTCTCTTGCGGGTTTACCACAAGGTGAGTTCCTTTTTTTATTTACTGCTTTTTTTACACACGCTCTCTCCAGTACAGGTTAGCTCTGAGTGTTAGCCATGCTAATGTAAACAAAGACCATATTACGTCCAAAACAGTCGGGCATTGTTTTTGATAGCAACGTTTCTGATTGGGCCGTGGGTCCACATTTCAGATATTACGTCATATCGGACGCAAATCTGTATCAGCTTCGTTGTAGCCCGTTTTTAGAGATTTGGGTACGGAGGAAAAGAGAGGGTTTTATTTTCTGACGCTGCGTGAGTTCCCTGACACACCGGGGCACATATTTATGTTTAAAAGACATCAAAAAGTGCATTTTGCATGATAGGTCCCCTTTAATATAAAATAATATTTACCGAGGGTTCTGCGGATCAGGTACAGCTGGTCCATGTCAGACTTTCCGGGCCAGAGTGGGACCCCCGACAGCAGCTCAGCGAACACACAGCCAACCGCCCACACGTCCACCGGGGCGCCGTACTGCGTGTCGCCCACCAGCAGCTCGGGGGCCCGATACCAGCGCGTCGCCACGTAGTCCGTGTAGTAATCACAGGGGCCCGCTGGGGTACACACAGGATATATATAACTGTCAAGATCTGTCTTTGTTTTCCCGTTTTACTTTGAAAGGTGTTCACCCCCTGTCTAATGTCTGCAGTTGCTTCCTGTCTGTGTTTTCCCTCCTGTCTGATTGTCTCATTGGCCCAATTCCAAACCACACCCTACCCATTCAACGAGGCTCCCTCCCGTCAGATGGAGGGAGTAAATACAGCGGCAAGCTTTGGGACAAATTCCCCTCTCTCCGGCAGAAACAGGAAATGCCGTAACTGTATGTAACAACGCTTTCAAATCAGCATCTCTTAGACAAAACATTAAAATGAATAACTAAAATAAAACACCAAACATCTTTAATTGTGTTGTCTTTTAGTTTTAAAACTGATGTTTATAAGCTTCTTAGTTTTTGCAACAGTCTGTAAATATACACAACTTTATAATAAAATGCACACATTTACATTTTTCTAGACTAAACACGGGTATGATCCTAAGTTAAAAACATATGAGGTTATCATGAGGTTGTTAACATCGCAGTTTATCAGTGGATAATGGATGGATCAGTGGCTGGAACTACTTGTAAACAGCTTGTTTCCTGACGGACACACACAGCGTGACTCCGGTCAGGTAGAGACCGGTCTCCAGTCAGCACCGCTGCAGACTCGCTGTTTGAGGGCTTGATAGCCCACTCCCTTCCACACTCGTTGGTTTGGAACAGCACGGGTGGCGCAGTGGTCTGTGCATCCGATCATCAGATCAAGGGGGAGTGCTGGGGAACTCCAGTTCGAAACCCGCTCCTGCCGCCACTGCGTCAGGCCGTTGTGTCCTTGGGCAAGACACTTCACCCGGATTTGCTCCTGTGGGTATTGTCCACAGTACATGTATAATACCAATGTGTACTTGTAAAAGCGCCTCGATGACCTCGAGGCGTGAAGATGGACGGTGTGGCGCAGTGCGATCATCAGATCAAGGGGTGTGTCCTTGGGCAAGACACTTCACCTGAACTTGCTCCTGTGGGTATTGTCCACAGTATCTGACCATTGCATGTAATGTGTAATGTGTGTATATGTAAAGCGCTTTGAGTCATTGAAAAAGCGCTATAATAAATGTAAGGAATTATTATTATTATTAATGGGAACGTGCAAACGGAGGTGTAGGGGGCGGTTTGGAATTGGGCCATTGTGTTTCTGCCTCCCCTGCCCAGCTGTGTCTTGTCTTGTGATTACCCTTGTGTATTTAGTATGTACTCACTGAGTATCCGGGCGAATCCGAAGTCGCAGAGTTTGATGACCTGCTGTTTGGTGATCAGGATGTTCTCTGGCTTCACGTCTCTGTGGATGCACTGCAGACACAGGAACACATTCATTCATATTCATACTGTTATATTTACACACCGTACTCTACCTTGCTGTTTATATACCCTATTTATTTTTATCCTGCAGATGTGAAATATAATCAAGTGTTAAATCAGACTTTAGTTCCACCTGGAGTAAATCCACCAGCTACCCTGCAGTATACAAAGTCATTCAAACTAGCTGCACCTTCACCAGCGTTGAGAACACTTTCATGATCAATCATTATAAAACATATCATATATATTATTCTGAAATGGACCAATCTGCACAATGACTACTTTCACTGTCGCTACTTTAACTATATTTTGATGAGAATACTTTTCTACTTTTACTTGAGGAACATTTTGAATGCAGGACTTTTACTGTAACAGAGTATTCCTACACTCTGGTACTTCTACTTACTCAAGTACAAGATCTGAGTACTTCTACTTTTACTAAAGTACAAGATCTGAGTACTTCTACTTTTACTCAAGTACAATATCTGAGTACTTCTACTTTACTCAAGTACAAGATCTGAGTACTTCTACTTTTACTCAAGTACAATATCTGAGTACTTCTACTTTTACTCAAGTACAATATCTGAGTACTTCTACTTTTACTCAAGTACAATATCTGAGTACTTCTACTTTTACTCAAGTACAAGTTCTGAGTACTTCTACTTTTACTCAAGTACAAGATCTGAGTACTTCTACTTTTACTCAAGTACAAGATCTGAGTACTTCTACTTTTACTCAAGTACAATATCTGAGTACTTCTACTTTTACTCAAGTACAAGATCTGAGTACTTCTACTTTTACTCAAGTACAAGATCTGAGTACTTCTACTTTTACTCAAGTACAAGATCTGAGTACTTCTACTTTTACTCAAGTACAATATCTGAGTACTTCTACTTTTACTCAAGTACAATATCTGAGTACTTCTACTTTTACTCAAGTACAATATCTGAGTACTTCTACTTTTACTCAAGTACAAGTTCTGAGTACTTCTACTTTTACTCAAGTACAAGATCTGAGTACTTCTACTTTTACTCAAGTACAAGATCTGAGTACTTCTACTTTTACTCAAGTACAATATCTGAGTACTTCTACTTTTACTCAAGTACAAGATCTGAGTACTTCTACTTTTACTCAAGTACAAGATCTGAGTACTTCTACTTTTACTCAAGTACAAGATCTGAGTACTTCTACTTTTACTCAAGTACAAGATCTGAGTACTTCTACTTTACTCAAGTACAATATCTGAGTACTTCTACTTTTACTCAAGTACAAGATCTGAGTACTTCTACTTTTACTCAAGTACAAGATCTGAGTACTTCTACTTTTACTCAAGTACAAGATCTGAGTACTTCTACTTTTACTCAAGTACAAGATCTGAGTACTTCTCCCATCTCTTGATTGTAAGACACAGATAATAAAAGTGTTTTGTGTTGAAACAGTGTTTTTAACGACTCTGTTGTTTGGTGTGTTTTCGTCTCTCAGTGAAACATTAACTGCTGCTCAGCCGAGGAGGAATTCTCGTAAAAGAAAAGAAAAAGAAAGGAGTCATAAAGCAGGAGGAGGAGGGTTTAAAGAGGAGGGAAACAACTCACACATTTACACACAGAGGAAATAAAGGTACTCACGTTCTGTTTGTGACAGAAGTTTACAGCTTTTAGAGTCTGCCACGTTATACTCCTCACAAGGTGCTCGGGAACTCTGGAGGACAAACAGGAAATCAACTTTATTCATTGATTAATCATTAAACGATGGCTAAAATCAAACTCCTACAAGGTGTTTTTCAGGTGTATATCAGTATGTAGTGTCTCTACTTTAAAGAGTCCTCTCCTGCTGATGTTCAGGTGTATATCAGTATGTAGTGTCTCTACTTTAAAGAGTCCTCTCCTGCTGATGTTCAGGTGTATATCAGTATGTAGTGTCTCTACTTTAAAGAGTCCTCTCCTGCTGATGTTCAGGTGTATATCAGTATGTAGTGTCTCTACTTTAAAGAGTCCTCTCCTGCTGATGTTCAGGTGTATATCAGTATGTAGTGTCTCTACTTTAAAGAGTCCTCTCCTGCTGATGTTCAGGTGTATATCAGTATGTAGTGTCTCTACTTAAAGAGTCCTCTCTTGCTGATGTTCAGGTGTATATCAGTATGTAGTGTCTCTACTTTAAAGAGTCCTCTCCTGCTGATGTTCAGGTGTATATCAGTATGTAGTGTCTCTACTTTAAAGAGTCCTCTCCTGCTGATGTTCAGGTGCATATCAGTATGTAGTGTCTCTACTTTAAAGAGTCCTCTCCTGCTGATGTTCAGGTGTATATCAGTATGTAGTGTCTCTACTTTAAAGAGTCCTCTCCTGCTGATGTTCAGGTGTATATCAGTATGTAGTGTCTCTACTTTAAAGAGTCCTCTCCTGCTGATGTTCAGGTGCATATCAGTATGTAGTGTCTCTACTTTAAAGAGTCCTCTCCTGCTGATGTTCAGGTGTATATCAGTATGTAGTGTCTCTACTTTAAAGAGTCCTCTCCTGCTGATGTTCAGGTGTATATCAGTATGTAGTGTCTCTACTTTAAAGAGTCCTCTCCTGCTGATGTTCAGGTGTATATCAGTATGTAGTGTCTCTACTTTAAAGAGTCCTCTCCTGCTGATGTTCAGGTGCATATCAGTATGTAGTGTCTCTACTTTAAAGAGTCCTCTCCTGCTGATGTTCAGGTGTATATCAGTAGTGTCTCTACTTTAAAGAGTCCTCTCCTGCTGATGTTCAGGTGTATATCAGTATGTAGTGTCTCTACATGCCTCCATGCTTTAATGTTCAAAAAGCTCTTTATTTTTCTCATACTGCCTGTGCTGCAGCACCTCTTTTCACCCTCTGTCTGAAACCAGGGCCCAGTCTGCTCTGATTGGTTAGCTGGCCGGCTCTGTTGTGATTGGTCAGCCGCTTAGAGATGTCCCGCCCTCTTAGCCTATCACGTACAATGTGTTAGAGCGCTAGCCAATAGGAACGCAAATGTTACATAGTGATGTCACTATGTTCCAGAAGTAAACAGAGGAGTCTATATAAATTGTCGTGTTTAGGTATTCATTAAGATATTAATGATGAAAAGATCAGATTACTGCTTAAAATGTGCAATGTAATATTGTAATAAGTGTTATAATTGAACACCAAGTTGGTATTTATACTCTAAGATTACCAAAATGTGATATTTTGGTTATTTTTTGTGGTAATTACTTGTTTTAACTTGTCATTAAGTATCCCTCTCCAGAAATCTGCACTAAGAGAGTCCACAGAGATCCTGTAGGTAATCAGCATGTAGATTTCCGTCTGTATTCCCACACGTGTAACACTGAGTCTTTGTTTCTCGTGTTGCCGGGGAGAAGCTAAATCGAGCCCTGTGAGCGGCCATTAATAACCCCCCCCCACGCTTTCTTTTGAAGCTCTGTGTCCAGCTGCAGCAATGCATTGTGGGAGCACGGTAAACATTGCTCAGTGCGCAGGTCGGCCTCCCGGGAGACGCTGATGTAATGCAGAGATCATAAAAAGTGCTCAGAGACGCTTTATGTATTTCAATGCTCTCATTATCTCTGATTTATGTCCAGAATGCAAACTCAGCTGTGTTTGCTTTTTATATAATAATAACAACAGCTCCTTAAATAGAGAAATACATACTATTTATTGCATTTATAGCACTTTTATTACTTTACACATAGGAAGTGGCTGAAATGTGTTAAAATCTTATTTTTTTTGGGGTTATACTTTGTTTTATTTTGTGTTTTCTGCAGGTCCAGGTTTTTATTTGGAATATTACTTTTGTGTAAGTTGCTTTAATGCCCATAAAAATAATTGTATTAAATGTATTACACATGTATCTCAAGGTTTCATCGCTTTAATAAGAAAACATAAATATTGAATTGGCTTTTTTGATAAAAGTGTTTTATTTTTTAATTTCTTATAACATTATATAAAATCGATTATTCTTGTAATCAGATTTTATATTGGGTCTTTTTATATATAATATTTGGAGTAATAGTTATTCA